>NW_007930854.1:107722-118432 GCF_000280675.1 Beauveria bassiana ARSEF 2860
GTAGCAGCTAGTACAGTCGATTGAATATCTTCCGTGCAAAGCGAATAGGCTTCTTCTCTTAACGGACCGCTGACTTTGACAAACCTGACAGGCACTTCAATCTCAGAGAGTATAACTTGATACCAAGTGTCTTCAAAATGAGTGAATCGAGTGCAAAGAATAGACGAGCTTGCGGCAGCTGAGCTGAAGAGCATTCGCATCTAGCTTTGAGTGCATCTTGATGCATAGGTAGTTGAAGGCCATAGCAGGTGTTTCAATTCCACGAGTCAGGCGCCTCACTTGCGAATATGTCGCAGGCAGGATGTCGATGAACGCTTGTCTCTGGAATGAAAGGGTGTAAGCCATTGGTGGCTAAACGGCGAGAGTCGGTCGAAAGTAGTGTGAAGGGTTGATATTCATCAGCAATTGATTGGGAGATATGATCCAGCGGTACAGGGCCGAGCCTAGGTGAAGTTTCAGAAGCATTTCCAGATAAGACTGGAGAAAGAATAATAGTCGGTAGGTTTTCCAGAACAACCTCAAACTGCTGAAACCAGCTGTGCATTTGCTCCTGGTGCTTGGTAGCGCAGTCGTGCGCGCGAGGGTAGACTGTGCACAGCCATCTTCGATCACCATGGACACGGTGAACAGGGAGAACCTTGACAGACTCGGCGGCGGACTCGGGATCGCAGCCCTCCGGTGTCAGTAGTCGCTTAAAGTAAGTCGTGCGCGGGTAGGCCGTGAGAAGCGGCGAGGGCGAGGGCAAAGTGGTTGCGGGCTTCGTGTCGTCGCCGTGGAAGACGGGTCACGAGGGCCGCGGCGCAGGAGACGACGCGCTCGTAGCAGACGACCCAGTCCACCGGGTTCGCCGACGACGACGTCGTCGTCGGGTAGGCGTTTGGGTGTGCATGGTGGCGGGGTGGTGGTGGCGGAGGTCGGTAGTTCGCTGCCCGGAAGAGCAGATCGTGGTGCATGGCATGGCCCAGTTGGGGATAGGCGACGTACCTACACGCTGGGGAGAACGACCGGAGGCAGCGCGACGACGGCGACGGCGGCGGTGCGGTGCCGCCCGTGGTCGGGAATGGAGGCCTGGAGAAGTTGCAGCATTGGAAATTGTACGGGAGACGAGGTAGAGAGATTCGCAACAGAGACGAGCCGAGCAGAGTTGAAGCTGAAGGTAATATTGTAAGTGCCTGGTTATCCGAGGTGTTACTAGCAGGCCGCGCACTGTACATTGACACTGTATACACTGGATCTTCTTTGTAATGCTGACTCCCTATAAACTCTCGTACGTTTCGAGATGGCCCGTTAAATATTTTCTTGAGCGCTTGCCAACGCTGAGCGAATACGGCCGTGGTGCTCAGCAGCTACGGGCAGAATAGGCCGAGGAGGGGCGGCTTTGCAGAGGCCAAGCTCGTTTGCGAGCGCAAAGACCACCCGCCCGTCACCAAACTCTTGGAATAGCTCCCAGATTGGCTGCAGGACAGCCGAGATGCGCTTCACTTCGGCATGGTCCCCCTTGCGGATGCTATTCATCAGCGCAACCGACGGTCCGGGAAGCACCCCCGCAATCGCACTGTACCACACATCGCCTCCTGCCAATAGTGGCTCAGCCACCAGCCAGTCCGCGCTGTAGCCAATGGAGAATCCAGAGGGAAGCTTTGCGCGGAGCTCTTCGTGTCTTGCTTTCGGCTCAGCGGTGGGAGAGGGCTGCTTCAGCGCAACGACGTTGGGCAGCGCTGCGATGCGGGCAAGAAGGGCGTCGCTAAAGGTAAAGTGCGTCGTGCTCGGCGTGTGGTAGATGCAGATGGGTAGCGTGGTCGACCCAGCGACTGACTCATAATGGGTGTAGACCTCCTCGTCAGTCAACGGAGTGTACGAGACGGGTGCGAGTAACAGCCCATCAACCCCGGCCTCTTCAGCGTCCTTGGCTAGGCGCTGTGCATCGTCTGTCCGAAGCGCACCGGCAGAGACGATGAGTGGCTTTCTGCCCTGCAGAGCCTGCACGGCTGCGTGAATGGCCCGCTTGCGTTGCTCTCTCGTCAGGTAGAGATAGTTTCCTGTACTACCCAACAGTCCAATCGAATCGATGCCGGGTATGTCTAGCTTTTCGAGAATGCCAACCAGGGCGCTAGTGTCGACGGTGCCATCCGGGTCAGCAGGAGTGATTGGGAATGCCGATAGGCCTTGAAAAAGATCTTTCTTGATGCTCATTTTTTTTGTTTGGCGAAAGAGACGGTGTTGTGCGATGGTCTTGGTTTGAGTGATGCGTTCCAGGTTTGTGAGGAGTGGTAGCAAAGACCGCCAGCTGTAAAAGACTCTTGTTTGTGAATTTATATCAATAATTCAACTGCTTCAAAGTGGTCCCACAGAGCTCACATCCAGTACGCCGTTCCTCCGTTTCGACCCCTCCCGCGGGCTCGGAGCACGGATCGGTTAGCAACTTCATTGGCTGGTCTTCCAGGTAGCTTGTGAATTGTGGTCTGATATCCGACAAACTCCGCCGAGGGCCCCCGAAGCCTCTTACCCCACTACCCGCGATTCGTCAGGAGCTAATCATAAGCCTATATCAGGCTTAATTCGCATCAATAAAGGTGTGAGTCCACATTAACAAATCGGGCGCATTACTTGTTACTTCCGCGGGATCATGTCCAGTAAGAATGTGTTCCGGGATGGCTGACCCGAAATCTCGCCTGTTTGCTCCCTCGGAACGCCCAACTGTCTAGATCCGATTTGCCAGCCCGGAGGGTTTTGCTAGAGGTGTTGACGCTTCTTGACGTACCTCAATTATTGGGTTACACAAGGAAGCCACTTGGTACGCCCATCAGATTGGTAATGTGGCCTTGACTATTAAAGAGGCGCAAGCCATTGCGGGAAAAAAAATGCTATCTAGGATTAGAACCATCTCAAATCAAACAGATTATCACAAATTCAATTTGCGCACCTATCCCCGAAAAACAAGCCCAAAATGCCACCTAGTTTCGATTCTCCCGCAGTTCAGGGCGCCGCCCTTCAGACTGGTGGCGGCCCGCTGCGTCCCAAAAGCCACTTTGACAAGCGCACGGCCGAAGAGATGAAGAAGCACCTCAAGGTGCCTGTCCGCTCCCTCCAGGAGACCATGGCCTGTGCCTGCCGCCTGCTCGCGGCCAAGCAGGAAGACGCTGGCATGACTGGTCAGATAAGCGCTCGGTCGGAGCGCGGACACGGCTTCTACTGGACTCTACGATTCGGCGTTGGTTGGGACGAGGCCAAGCCAGAAGACTTCATCGAGGTCGATGGCGATCTCAACACCGTCACTGGTACTGGCATGCCTAACCCAGCCACTCGCTTTCATCTCTGGGTCTACCGTGGCAGGCCGGACGTGAACAGCATTGTTCACACTCACTCCCCGTGGGTCCAGGCGCTCGCCGCTGCCCGACAGCCTCTCGTCGTGGCGCAGATGGATATGACACCATTCTACGATGATTGCGCATTCCTTGCAGACTGGCCAGGCGTGCCCATTGCCGACGACGAAGGTGTTATTATTACAGGAGCTCTGGGCGCTAAAAAGTCCATCATCTTGGCCCATCACGGCATGCTCACGACTGGAACCACCGTGCGGGAGTCGGTGTACCTCGCTGTCATGCTGGAGCGCGCATGTCGGATCCAGGTACGCGCCGCCACATTTGGTCCATTGCAGCCTGTGGATGGGGCGCTGGCCAAGGAGGCCGGCTCGTATCTCTTGCGACCTCAGGTCGTTAACTCGACATTCGAGTACTGGTATCGCCAGACAAAAGGTATTCCGCCGTTGGATCTTTGAGGTTATCTACTCATCTGGTTTGGGTCAGTTCTCAACTGTCCCCCTCTTATGTAGCGACAGGTACGAATATAATAAGTAGTAATACTTTACCTTTTTACTATATTATTGGATAAAGGTTTAACTGGCATCTATTCTTTCGAATACATGCAAGGCTAGAAAATAATATCTCCTACCGTAGCATTCAGCCATGTCATATCACTGATATCTAAATCTATCGCATTTAGATCAAAGTCTGTAGGAAGAGCCGCGATATCGGGAAACTCTTGATGCATGGGTTGTGCAATATCGAGACCAGATTCTCTCTGAGTTGTTGACACCTGGTCGTCGGCGTGCTGTGTTTGCCTGTCGCTAGCATGTGATTGAAATTTGGCCGACAGGATCTCTAGCGCGGCGACACATCGCTCAGCCGATTCCCCAACCCTTGCGTATGCTTTCAGGAGCTGCATTGCCTGATCCCATGTGGAGGTAGAGGACCATGACTGTCCCGATCTCGGGCCTGATCCTGTAGGCCCAAAGCGTTCAGCAAGCAGTGCTGTCGCAGCAGAGTAGACAACTAAGTATATCTGAGGTCAGTTTCCAGGATACAAACATGACAGCAGTGAATCAGAGTCTTACACAACACGGTGAACCACCACGCAGGGACTGGCCCGATCAGTGTCTCAAGGTTGAGATTTGCGTAGATCATGCTGATGATCTCACGAGCTGCCTCAAAACATAATGCCGAGCAGCGCTCGACAAGTGTCTGCGACAGACACGTATTTGCATCAGGATGTATGCTAGAATCATCTGACTTGGGCTGCTTGAGATAGAATTCTGCTACGATTGGACGCAGAAGAGTAATGCGGGCGTGAAGGTAGCTTGAGATTTTCGTTAGAGACTGCGATAAAGAGAGGTACGAATCTATGGTTGCTTACCGCGCTCTCAGGACAATGCGCTGTCTTTGGAGGATGAAATCATCAACTGGGCTCTGCGACGACCAGCGAAGGAACTCAGGTAGGGAGTTCAGCCACTTCTCGAGTCGATCGTCATACCCAATCACGGTGCTAAGGCTTGTCTTCGCCTTTACTGCTCTGCTGGGTGGATCCATGTATAACTCTAGCAAGAAATCATTGACGATGCTGTAGAGTTCCAGCGAGAATATGAAGAACCCAACGCGCGAGGTTTCACCATCAGGTCGACTTGCCGTGGCCTGTCTTTGGGTATCTAAGAACTCGTCATCGATCATCAGAGGTAGTGGTACAGCGTCGGATAGCCAATTAGCGATCATGCTCGGCCGGCCAAAGGTCATCGATAGTACGCTGCTATAGTATCAGCTACTTTGGGAATGACTATCTGGGAGAATCAAGAATAGACATCTTCAAGGAAGTGTACTGCGCAAACACTTACCGATCCATGAAAACACAGCCGTGCCACACTCTTCGGCCAATCTCGATCTCGCGAAAACTTCCATTCGTGTTCGCTGATGATGAAGAGTGAAGGCCGAGACTTTGAGCCATTCGAATGGCAGATCCGACAGTCATCCAGCAACGATGAGAGTCTGATGCGCCCTGAAGGAAAAGGCCCATCATCAGCAGACATTGGACACCTTCCATAGATGGAGCACTTCTTAGATGGGTATCAAAGATAGCCTCTGCCCTCTTCCAGAACGTCTGTCCCAGTTTCCTTCTCTGCTGCGGAGTAATGTTTTGGGAGAATTGGCTTCCTAGGGCAAAGCTGAGGTTTGTCATGCAGTACAGCTCACTCTCAGAAATAAGTTCAGATGACTTTCCAAGCCACATGTCCGTGTATGCTTCGTTAAATATGGTCCAGTCGTGCACGGGCAGAATTGCCCAGACGGACGCATAGTAGTCAGCGATGAGAGCGTCAGCAAACTTCCTCGCAGGCAGCGTGTAGGCGAGGGGGTCCAGCATAGGTTCGTTTCGAGTAGTAATCGGTTTGGTCCTCCGCAAAGTATCATTAGTTTGAGAAGGCGCCGACGTATGAGAACCGTCTAGAAGGGTGTCAATAGCAGTGTTGATCTGGCGCATAAAGGACACGGCACTGCTGCTTCCAAAGAACTTGGCGCTCGTAGATGAATCACCAACCTCGCCCGTCATAGCATCGGCATCAGCATCATCAGGGGTTATGCGTGGTGCACCTGCTGACGGAGCACTGATTGGAACTCGTCCAGAAGCAACATTTGTGTGAGAGACTACATCAGTTGTGCCAGGAGACCCTGAGAGGGATATTCCATCGCGGGCATCAGCTTCCATGACAAGATTTGAAATATCGCATCTGCCTATAGAGGTATGCAGACTAGAATTGAAAGCCGAATTCGTGCCTGCCGTAGTTTTGGCTACAGAAGCAGTTTCGCTGGAGGTGGGAGGGACGGAAAGCTGAGGTAACAGGACTCGCTCCTTTCGTCGAAGATCATGTTGGCGACTGTAAACGCAACTTGTATCCATCCGCATCAGACAAGGGCGACATCCTGACCATTGCTTGTTAAGAAGTGAGCTTCAAACGATCAGTCTCACTTGACTCACTAGGTTGGTGGCCGTCGCATTTCACTTTCCTGCGCCGGCAGTTGTCACAAGCTGTAGGTACTTTCTGCCGCCTCATGACTCTATAGATGCTGTAGTACGAATAAACATCTGGGCGCAATACATGTAGGCAGGAATTTATGGGTTTGTGAGCTACAGAAGTAATAATTCGAGGTTGTAGAGGGTAGGTCTCAAGGTCAGGACTAGAGCTGATACCTTTACGTAAGCCTCCGAGGCCGAGTATGCTGAGTAAGCATTCTTAATGTGACTAATAGTCGACTTTTAATATAACTTGTATACTTCTATCTACTATTAACTAATAATTATATTACACCGACAAAGGCGGATCAAGTGTCCGTCTTTTGTTCATCAAGGAAAATAGCGACGACTTTTTCAGGCGCGCAGGGCGACGGGGCGCTGGCCCCATTAGAGGTACCACTGTTGTACCCTCTGATCCCCAAAGGTACTCCTGGACAATTCGAACAGACACATTGAAACGCCAGTTCCGGCATCTAGTTTTTCACAGCCGCAAAGTACCCCTATGAAACGTTGCTGATACATGCTGATATCTACAGCATTGCCTGAAAAAAAATGGCCGCCTTTAAAGCCATGATTCCGCCCCCGAAGCTGTAAAGAAGTCTTGGAGTCATAGCAGGTGAGATCCGCATGAATTAGTGGCGAAATGGCGCGTAGGTCGGTGGGAAATTAAGCTGCCACTGGAAATAAGAGTTGCATCGGTATCATGCGGCACTGCGATCTGCCCCTTCCGGTTCTTCAGAGTCGATGGATCAATAAAATCGACCTTGTTTGGGATAATATCCTAGTAGAAGGACTCATTATAGCGGATTTATACATGCTGGCTCGCCGCCAATACCCTGCTTGCTCTTTTTTGACCGCATACACTGCCCTTTTTATACTCGAGTTCAACCATACTGCTAGCGTAGCGCTGGAGGTTTTCGATTCTGGTCGTCACTATAACCTCTCCAGACTCATACCTAGCAAGCTCAAAAATCTCCATTACATCATGTTGCAGAAGTAGCCCCGAACACGGCAGCATAGCCGCAAAACTCCAGCGTAGAGGAAGTAGCAACTCGGGCATTTGCACAATCGAATATACTTATAAGCCCTATAACTATATTTATATCTGCCTTACTTATTTTAAGGCTTTCTATTTGAATGTTTTCGTCTGTGGTTGGCGATTGTAGTGGAGTTGCCTCGTAGAGGCTTGTAAAGGCCGTTCTTCTCCGGGGTAGGTGCTCTTGTGTCTGCTCGTGGCTTGGCATCTAAAAATGCTGGGTTTTTGAATGTGACTGGCTTATTTATACTACAGGATTGTCTAAGACAGTTTGTGCTGCAGGAAATTCCTGGCCACTTGAAACTGCTCAAATCTCCACGGCATGGTCACTTTGCTTTACTCTCTACCATGAATCCCGAAATGGAGATTTAGTCCGAAAGTCCCTCATGCTACTTATGACCAATCTGCCGACTTACCAAAAGTAGAGAAGGCATCAATGTGTGGTAGGAGCGCCTCTTGATCATGTTCATGTTTCTCGCCGAGAGCCAGCAGCTCACCAATCTTCCGTTCTGTCAAGGCCCGTATTGCTTCATTCATAACGCTGATGATGCCGCGCAAAAACGTGAGAATGGACTCTTAAATGTGTCTTGTACTGGTGCCTGGAAATCATGCCGACCCGTACCGCTAGTCACGCACCCATGTGGTCCAACCCCGCATCTTATGCAGCAATGTCATTATTCAGCCTTGTCGACCACCGAGTAATAGCCTCGCTGAGTATTGCTTGGGTTTCAGCTCACCAAGTACATGCTCCCCGTCAGCTACCAATATCAACATGGCTGAATACGCTGCAAATATTGCGGCCTTGATACAGATCTCTGACGGCATAATACGGGCGTGCCGTCACTTCATCCATGCCACAAAGGACGCTCCCCGAGACATGATTATTATCTCAGGAGAAGTCACGTCGTTGAGGGCCATCTTGCTCTGCCTCAGCGACACACATCTGAATCCAAAGACTGCAGGCGCCGTTCCGTCGCTTTTTGCCATGGATGGTCCTGTGAGCGCCTGCTACAAGTCGATTTCCGAGCTTGAGCGCCTCCTGTGAAGTTAACCTATTAGGCCTTTCGTTCTCTAGAGCCTAACATCGTCTTAGATTTCCTTCTCGGCCTGGCAGTCTTCTTTAAACGCATCGGCGTCTATTCCGAATAGAATAGATTAAGTGACGAGGTTAATAATATAGCCACTATACTATAGACGCCGTTACTGCTTATTAAAGCCTAATTTAATAGCTAAATAGTTAAGGTATATATTATTACTCTCTGCGTTATCTATAATAAAATACCTAATATAGCCCTTAATATTATATTTATATATTATCTCGCTTACTTAGTTAGCTAAGTTTTTACTACTATATTAGCCTTTAATATATAGTAAGCCTAGAAGAAATATATAGAATTTCCTTTTATTATTAAGAAAGTAAATAGTAAGGCTAAAGAGGGATATAAACTTATAAGAGGACTATATATTAAAGGAAATATTAATATAACTAAGTAAAGAACTAAGTAATTCTATTATAATACCCTTATAATAATTAAATAATTATATAATCTACTTATATATTATACTATAGGTAGGGAGGCTTCTAGAGTTAGTAATAGTACTATTTATATATACTATAAGGTTATAGAAGTATAGACTTTTAATCTTATAGAATAGAATATTATTATATACTACTTAATAAACTAATAGCTACTAAAATTAAGCGGGTTTAAACAATACTATAAATATAATTATTAATACTTATTCCTTTAGCTACTAGTAATCTAAGCTAACTATATTAATTAGAGTATATTATCTCTTTCTTTATAGTACTATTAGCCTATCTTTATTAATATAGTAGGTATATTCTATATAACTATTTACTTAGCTTATTAATATAGTATTATATATATATATAGTAGCTATCTTCTTTTAGTAGTATACTTTATATAGCTAAAACTAGCAACTAGTTTTATCTTTCTTAATATTAAATCTATACTCTTAAACCTAGCCTATATATAGCTATTTATAATGCTTACTTATAGAGTAGTTTAGGATGTAATTCTAGTTAATACCTTTATATCTAATATAGTTAACTATAAGTAATATATTATTAGATATATCCCCCTTATACTCTAATAAGTTGGTTTTAAAAGAGCTATTTAAAATATTTAAAGTAGTACTTAATATAGTATAATATAAGTAGTACTATATTTTTAGATTAGTATTTACTTCTAGAGATATAGTAATAAGCCTAAGGTAATAATAAACTTTTCCTATTAGAGTAGATAAGAGAAAATATAAGATAGGTTTATAGTAGTATATATTCTATAGTATATCTATATATAAGAATATATCGCGTTAGGAACACACTAGAAAAAGTAATATAATTAGTATAACTATTAAGCGAGGTCTACCTATATAGCTATACTAGCTACCCTACACTTTTTATCTAAATTTATAGATATCTAAATAAATTAAGCTATTTAATTTAATTTAATTTAAGTAAAAGATATATATATATAAGTTAATTTAATTTATAAAAATTCTAATTTAATTTAGATATATTTAAAAATGATTTATTTGTTTATAAGTCTGTGACAATATTGATTGCCGACAAGTCTGACTGACAGGGCTGCTTGGTATGAAGCGCAGCCACGAGGGAGGATCAAAACGAATCAAGAATACCGCAGGGCAATGGGTTTACCGTTGCGATACGATACAAAGTGGTAAGAATGGTACTTAGACGACGAGAGGATAGCACCGCTCTGTGCTACCTCGACAGGGGCTACAAGGCAATGGAGCAGCGAAGAGATAATTGCCTATTTAGATGTGACTATACTAGACACGGCTGGGAGTAAAAGACACGCCCTGCAATGCTAGAGCAATGTATTATAGTCAAGATCTAGCATACCTAAAGCCAAGGTCGCCGCAGCGATGCTAATTTCCTAATGTTCGAGAGCGTAAACAGGCTGTTAGGGAACTGCTTTAGATCGAATGTTCCACTGTAGTTTCGTGTAAATAGTTTCTAGCGAGAGCTTCCTTCCTAAAGCTCTCTTTTTCTTTTCATAAATAATTGCTTCAACTAAGTTGCGCTCGGCTTTGCCCTTGGACCGTACACAGGCGGTGCTATGAGAACTCAGTGTAATGCAATTGGCTAGTAGCCCACTGTTAGTGCTGAGAGTATATAAGAATATTCACCGCCTGCCGTCGGGAGAATTTACGGACCGAGGCGTTTAGACCAATAAGGAGCCGCAAAAGTATAGCGTCCCTAAGGATATAGCGTCCGCATCCATTTTAGTAGCATCCCTATCAATTCCCCCTATAAAAAGCCCTACTCTTATAACCTATAATAATAG
>NW_007930854.1:118532-120179 GCF_000280675.1 Beauveria bassiana ARSEF 2860
TATTATATATTAAAAATAAAGATTTTAATTATAGTTTTAATATAAATTAAAAAGACTATTTATAGTTTAATTAGTAAAAGTAATTTATAAGTAAATTAATTAAGAAAATTTAGTTTATAAAAAAAAGTTAATTTCTTAATTAAAAATAATATATTTTAAAAAATAAAGCTATTTACTTTATAATAATAATTTTAATAGTTAATTAACTCTTTTATATAAAATTACTCTTATATTATAACTAGTATTAGGTAATATATTCTTAGTAGACCTACCTACTAGTTGTGACGCGAGATGTCTTAACTAGGCTGCTTATAGGCCTTCTTACTACTTAACCCGACCTCTTAGAATCCGCCGCTGCAGCGTTCGTAACATAACCGTGCGGAGAAGCACAGCACGTACGCATTTAGCTACGTTATAATAACTGAGTAGTACTGTAATGCATGTGATAAATAATAGTCACTTAGTGTTGTTACCGTTAGAACCTTTACTTATATACCTATAGTCTATAAGTATATTAAATAATACATAGAAACGCTATTTAGCCTTTAAGCGTTTTGTAAGACACGAAATGGTGTTGAAGTGGAGAGCTCTTCTCTTTGTCGTGGATATAAGAGCCCCCTGAATGGTCCATTTTTCTAACTCAGGGTCACTCCACACTCGTTGAGGAGACAGCAGCACTAGGATAAGGTACAACGACTACAAAGCAGGTTCTATAGAGCTAACATTCATCGACTATATGTGCTACTACGCGGTCTCTTATATAGGATATAACATATACAGATTGCCACTATGACACTATGTATCTAATGCGAGAGTTATGAGGTTTGCTCATCTTCTCAATTTACAAAACAGAATATTCATATTTCATTTCTACAATTTATCTATGTCTCTATATAAGCGCAGCAGTCCGCGGGCACCTCCAGCACGCTCTAGTACCGGGAGCACTGCCTTACATTATGCCGCATGCCCTCTCAGAGGCACCACTGCTGGCAGGTCGCCCCGTCGGGGACGCAGATAGACTTGCAGTTGTTTCCACACCAGGTGCAGCTGCCGTGCTCGCGGGCGTAGCAGCTCCCGTCGCCGATGGTGCAGCGGCCGCCGAGGTGGACGCACTCGCGGCATCGCTTCTCCACGCCGAGCTGCTCGTGTGCCTTGAAATAATCAGGTTAATTTCTTCGCGGTCCTGCTTTTTAATGCTGGGGGATGCAATTTTTCTTTTGGACGGGGTAGATTGACGTACAACCTCGCGGACAAAGGTCATGCCATCGCGTTCAGTGATTTCGACGCCCATGGGTAGGTCAGAGGGGCTCGCCGCAACGCCGGAGATGGCGGCAAAGGCGACGGTAGCAACTGCAAAAAAGTTCGTCATCATTTTGGGCACTTATCGTTATGATGAGAAAGTAGAAGAAGAAGAAGAAGAAGAAGATGCTGTTGTCAAAATATGACGAGAAATGTTGTGGCTTTATACTTTGATCCAGCAACTGACTCTATGCACGTTGTTGGACATGACAGAGAAATCAGGCTGAACCTGAACCTCTCACTCCACTATTTATGCAGCGTGATACTGCACAGAGCTGCGGTAGGCTCAAGATGGCGGTTCAAGTAGGCACTCGGGCAACAGCAAGGCCATACCTGGCCAGCAAGGTT
>NW_007930854.1:120279-125909 GCF_000280675.1 Beauveria bassiana ARSEF 2860
GCTGGCCAGGCATCGCCTGTACTAACTGGGAGCTTTTTCATTTCGGTGTGGCTTGCAGCATCTCTCAGCGTCTTCCCGTAGATGGAATACCTTAATGGAATAGGGCGTAAATGCCGAAATATGCGTGGCCGGAAACTTTTGTGCCAGGCTTGAGATGCCGCGGCAGAGTCTGTCATGTTATTGTGAGACGTCAACTGGATCTGGTATCTGGCCAGTGGCAAGAAATAGTAACGAGTTTGACCTTTTTTACATATTGAATCTCCTTAGAGGTACATCTGAACCCGCTGTCCTGAGCAGAGGTGCTTGCCGGGACATCGACCCTCCCTACTCGTTCAATGCCATTGTTGTCTCGTTCCTAGGCGAGCCACGGCGAACGTTGCCGCATCACGTCACACAGCATCATCTACAAGCAAGATGTTGCCGAGGCAAGCAGCTACAGGCGAGATACACCGCGGGCGAGCGCAGACCGACACTCCGAGCCGAGCGCCCGGCACAACCGCCACAGGCCGGTGGTGCAGATCTGCCGACATGCCGGGAAATGAAGTATTGACCAGTAAGTCGCCCACGGTCTTTCTCCGCGTTTGTGAACGTCTCCCACCATTGGTCAGTGAGGTGAATTATGAGCAGTCAGGCTGGCGCGGCGTTGCTCGTCCAGCCGATTCCCCCACAACGATATCTAAGAAAGGAAAAATGGCGCGCCGATGCGGGGAAGTGGCATGAGGCTTAGCGAAGGTTGTTAGGAACTTGCTGTCAGCGTAACAGAGTGGCTGGCTGCGGTCCCGCAATGGCCCTTTGCTGTGGTCTTTGTCGCTTCTTTTCCGGAGCCAGGTTAGTCACCCACTTTTTCCTCCTCTTTGAGAGACATTCGCTGAGTAATTACTTTGCATATTCTTTTCCGCGGCCCCGCCCCGACCTGCTTGGTATCAGGCTGTAGGATAAGACACCGTGTATGACCAGTTTCGGCGTCGCGTAAGGAATCACTCTCTCCGTACCCAAAGGAAAGGACAAAGTAAGCAAAAAAAAAAAAAAAAGGGATTGCGGGGGATACATTAGTGCGTGGAGAGGTTTCTGCTGAGAAATCTTTTTTTAAGGTTGTATTTTTACCATCTTCTCATCTCCGACGCTAACCAGCTTATTCCCGGGATCTACCCCTGGCGGACAGACTTGCCACCTCGCCAACGATAGGGCGCCAGGTGGATGCGATGCGGCAAGGCCCAGTAAGGCGACATGGCTGACGCCAAGTGCTGTAGTGACCGCCCACCCGCCCAGGCGATTCTGGCAACCCTGTGCCGGTACAAGAGCTAATGTGTCGTGGTAAAATAACTATGAGACACGCACGGCCGGCATTCGTATTTGCAAGAAAAAAGAGGGAGAAAAAGAAGAACAAAAAAGAAAAGAGAAAGCCTGGTAAAGCAAGGCAGTGACTAATCTTTTGTGCAAACATCGCGCCGAATCGCCGCCTGCCACGTGACGCTGCAGGGAGGACCTGATCAGGACCGCCGTCTGAGCTGACCAGCCGCAGCCTGAAACTGCCGGTTTTTTCTTCTTGGACATTAAATTGTCGACTCGCCTCATTCCGCTGGTCCCTATTCCCTCACAGCAGCCAGGATGGCGACCAGATCGACGAGATCACGGGGTAGGCTAATCCTCGGTCTCATCTTGTTGGGCTTCATCTGGCTGTCGGTACGCCGTACCGATCCCTCCAGCGGCGGCCTGCACGAGATTCGCAACACCGTGTCGCTGCCGCCGCTCGACTTCCTCCAGGCCTCGTTTCCGGCACGCAGCGAACTGCATGCCAAATACTACGCGTCGCGGGAAGCGCACGAGTTCTGTGCCGCGCATGGCTACTCCGCGTTTAAGCCGCTCAGCTCCACAAACGAGCGCAAGGTCTATGATCTCGTCATGGTCAATTCGGAGCTCGACTTTCTCGAGATACGCCTCGACACGCTCTACAATTACGTTGACTACTTCATCATCGTCGAGTCACCAAAGACATTCCAAGGCGACAAGAAGTCGCTTATCATCAAGAACAACTGGGCCAGGTTTCGACGCTTCCATGACAAGATGATCTACCACGAATTGACATTTCCCCCATCTTTTAACCCACACCGCGCCTGGGACTACGAAGACTTGCAGCGAGACGCCATGTATACGCAAGTCATGCCGGGCCTGACGGGCCACAAGGCGCCCGTCAACGGTGACGTCATGGTCGTCGCCGACGTCGACGAGATCCCGCGACCAGAGTCGCTGCTCGTCCTGCGGTCCTGCAACTACCCGCGCCGCCTAACGCTCGGGTCTAAGTTCTACTACTATTCCTTCCAGTTTCTACACGACGGACCCGAGTGGCCGCACCCGCAGGCCACCTACTACCAGGGCTGGCGCACCTTGAAACCGACCAACCTGCGCAACGGTGACGGCGGCTTTCGCCCGACCCGCGGCAGGGAGAAAGGCACGCTGGCCAACGCGGCGTGGCACTGCAGCAGCTGCTTCCCCACGATTGCCCAGTTCCTCAACAAGGTCGCCAGCTTCTCCCATGTGTGGATGAACGACAAGGAATACCGCGATAGGAACAGGATTGCGGACGCCGTGCGTGAGGGCAAGGATGTGTGGGAAAGAGAGCACGACACGTTTACGAGGATTAATGGGAACAAGGACATGCCGCCGCTGGTGAAGCAACACCCGGACCGGTTTGGCTACATGATAAGTCGTGATGGGCCGTCGGCCGGATTTACAGACTATCCTTGATAACGAGAAGGACGAAACAAGCACAATGCATACTGCACAAAGGCACCTTGACAAATGCTAAAAAACAACATTTTTGTCCGTGCGCAACCACAGCGCGTCCGCCGTCCGCCCCACACGTCCCGATCCGAGATGTAATTTCATGAAATTACGCACTTTTTATCCGTGCGCAAGTAAATAGGGGCGCCTCGATACGCTGGGAGAGATATCATCTTTGAATCTTTTTCACATATAATGTACGGATCTCTGATCTTAGAATGGCATTTTCATCTTGTATAATAATACCATCAAAAAGTGTTCCTTGTCTAACAACATCATGAGCGAATAAGATCTGACCCTGAAGGATCTTGGTCTCTTTGTGGACTACAGCGCTAACGTGCTGATATGCTGCCGTGATTCATGCCAGACAGCGATCTCTGTGGCAGGTTCCCGTCCTACCACCCATATTCGGGACAGGCACCAGTTCACGCTACAACAGAGAAGCGGACTGACAAAACTTCTACGGTCGCTAGCGCTCTACAGCCCTGGCACCGAGCAAGTACCTCCACGACTAGATGGGTCGCCGCATCACCCGCACTTGCGGGTCTTTGATAGCTTCCACTGCAGCGCCTGTGGGGATCGCGATATTAACTTGGATATACTAAAGCGGCATTATTCCAAATGCAATTGGAAAGGAGAGACTTGCGCTGCTGCTGTCAAAGGCCGGCCTTCTCTGTTAACCATCGACAAGTTAATCGAGCATGTCTATCTACAGACCTGGTGTCGCGGTCGTAAGTCGGTGTACTGGCTAGTCAGCTATAACGGCAACACCAGGCTTTCTATCCATACTCCATACTCCATATAGGGCTGTATGGAATATGGAATATGCAGCGTACTTTGTATGGAAAGTATGGAAAGTATTACATACGTATGGAATACCAAAAATGACGTCATTCTCTTCTAAGATCAGTCGGTTACAGCGTCTCACCGACTAACAAGCGTAGCATCCTCAGTCTCCCTCATGTCCCTTTCGGAGTCCTCCACCTCCTCACTATCGCCATCCTCACCCAGATCTACAGGAATCCCTTTCGTGATGCCGCTCTTGATCCAACTCTTCATGCACTCACCCCTCTCAATAGTCCGACTCAGTGTGCAAGATAGTGTGATATGATAATATACGGCTACGTTTTTGATGGTCATATCATATATGATATGGCCGAGGACAACGTCGTATCATATGAGGTCTAATATAGTATTGACAATATATGGCATCATATATGACCATATTGTGCACGTCAATTATATAGCGGCGTACTAACCTGCAATTTTTATACTTGTAGCCTAGCTTACGAAATCTCTCCGCTTGTGTCAAGGTCGCCATCGGTGAAAGCAAGCCTGCTACCTTTGCCGAGCCACGATTTGAGGCACTCGGTTGCTTCAATACTTTCAATACCTATGCGGTTCCTACGCTCTGTAATAGTGATTTTTGCACCCGAGAATAGACGTTCTGGCTCTGCCGACATTGCTGGAATAGACAAAACGTCTCTCCAGCAATGACGCCCTGGAAGACGCTGTTCTAGTAGCATTCTAGTCAAGCACAGCTCAAATGCGCATGGGACTACATTTGTAGGCGCTTCTGGGCCGAACCACTGCTAGACATCCACCCCACTGTGTGGAGGCGCAGGAAAGAGAACCTCCTGGGGACGAAGATTTTTGGGGGAACTGGGGGGGGGCAACGGTTTATCGAAGAATTCACTTAGCTAGAAACGTCCTCGCACCAGAATTGCCGTAGCCTGGTGCTGGCCAGAAGAGGATGATACTTTGGCGCGTGTACCTGCTGTGGCGTAAACCCCTGTCAGCGCCAGATTCAGCGGTTCATGGTCGGTACAAGTTTAGCTAAACTAAAATGCCCTTAAGGCAAATGCGCAGCTACAACGGGATCCAATAAGAACCGTTTATTCAATTTTTTATCACAACATCCATTCCAGGCTAGATAGGTACCAATCTACATCGGCTCGCACAAGCCATCTTCACGACTCGCAGTGCGCGTGGCACACTCTAGCGGCGGAACGATGCCAGGACCAATCCAGGTAGTCTACGGGGCCCTACCGGGTACAGTAAGGCCTGAAGGTGGTGCCGTTAGCATGAACAATCCTCCGATCGAACCGACACATCCAACCATCAATGGAAGAAAATGGTCTACGAATCAAGAGCGTAATGTCAGGTTGAGCTCATGCCACAAATAGATGCG
Organism: Beauveria bassiana ARSEF 2860; assembly: GCF_000280675.1. Classification (NCBI taxonomy): domain Eukaryota; kingdom Fungi; phylum Ascomycota; class Sordariomycetes; order Hypocreales; family Cordycipitaceae; genus Beauveria; species Beauveria bassiana. The sequence goes on from NW_007930854.1 coordinate 125,252, forward strand.
TGGGGTGTATGCGCGTATTCAATCCACGCTGATGCTCCCAGCCAGCTAGAACGATAACCGCGTAGCCAGCTACTCTCCCGACGGCATGACCACCACTGCACTGCTAAAAGCCATTGTCTTGGTCCGGCAGGCAACCGTGAGCGCTACCGAGATGGTTTATCGAGGATCAACAATCACGATGGAAGAGCAGAATAATTAAATCATCACCGTCGATGCTCTTCGTCCTGGCGGACCACTGAGCGTTTCGCTCGGTTTCCGTTTTGGTACTAGCGTTACCCGCTGGCGGATAGTGAGTAGTTGGCCATGCAGCACAGCTCAGCACTGGGACGCAGCCAACTCATCTCAAAGTGTCCAGGCGACTTAAACACCGCCAATTAGAAGATTCGTATAAGTTGGAAAAATAATGCTACCGTTAGTACCCTCTGCCAGGCTGGTGTTGAAGTACAACACGATATCAGCGAGCTTTCTGTGTGTTATCAGCAGGGTAGCGTAGCCTGGATGTTCCGCTGTCGCTGAGTTTACGGCACTAGTTTAATTCATCAATTGCCTCCCCCAAAAAACCTTCCAGCATTCAGTAGCTCATAAGTACCGGCTACATGGTGTTACACTGCGTAGTGGAATCACCAGCGGACTTGCTGGACACTGTCACTCGGTGGAC
>NW_007930854.1:126009-141507 GCF_000280675.1 Beauveria bassiana ARSEF 2860
TGCCTTACCACCAAGCCAAGACCTGGCCAGGTGGAGATGTTCACCACACTGCCACTGGACGATTACATCTTAACTTTGCCGCCAGTTCAACGGATTGACACTAGGCAGCACAGCAGGTTTCGTTTACTGTAACGAGTTCAGCCGATGACCACAAGTTGTAGCAGCCAGTGTATGGAGATTCAACCACTAATCTTATCATGGTGGAGCCAGCGGGCGCAGTACTCCTCAGGCTCCAGTGTAACTGGGCTGGAGGATGTTGTCCGTAGAAGGCTCCAGAACTGTTGTTGGACGGCCTCGCTAGTTGGTCGTCTGTGAAAGCATTGAGCTCTGCAAACAAAGGGTGAGGGATTCAACCCGTTCAGCATCATGGAGCAAGACATTCTGGATCTGACAGCACGAAAGCTGTGTGGTTTTCTGTCGCTTTGTGGGGTCAGCGACAGCGGGCAGGAAAGTATCAAGTCGCACATTCTGAGCATTGCTGAATGTGGTGCACAAGCTAATCCGAGTGGTGCACATCGCTAAAACACAATATAGTACATAAAAGTCGACTCGAGGCTGGCTTAAAAGGTATTCCGGATTGCCTCAAGAATCAGGATGTGTCACTCTCCACAAACAAATCCTGTCGATCCAACCGGATACTGTCCACGAAAAAACGTGGCAGGCCAGACTATTCAGGGCAAGACGATCGGCCGCGACACAAGAGACCAAAATGCGCCATATGCAGGAAGAATATGAAAGCTACTGGATTTACTAAAACAGAGAAAAGCGAAGAGGATATTAATAGTGACTCAGAAGAGGCTAGCAATGCAGATGCGGACGAAGCAGCGATTAGCGTCGACGAAGACAACAACGAAGAAGACAACGAAGAAGAGAACAATGGGGAAGAAGTCAACGGCGAAGAAGACACTGGTGAAGAGAACACTGGTGAAGAGGACATTAGCAGAAATAGGGCAGAGACTGTGCAGGAGGTCATGCCAGCTACGGAATACAGCCAAATGACCGACCAAACACAGCTGCCTTTGGAGATCACAAATACAGAGCGCCTGTTGGCTGAGCATACAGGAAGAGCACAGGGCGAAGAAACTCCAGGCGTGAATAACACGCAGATACCGCCAGCGGCTAGCGCATCACAACCTGCTGCCCGCCAGGCGGAACCCATCACCGACTTACCCACAGCTCTCACAGGCAGCACGCCCGAGGCCCCTCTTCTTGACCACAGCGACACCGTCCATTGTCCCTCAGTCTCTGAAACCGAGAGGGAAATTCATGTGATGGACACAATATTTCTTTGTTGTCTACATTTCAACTTCCACCTCAGCCGGTATAGAAAACAAAGGGCCACAACTGCAATAAGAACCGAAGTGTCCGATATCCAGCGCCAGGTCAATGATGTCCTGCGGCTACCCTATGAAAAAGCTATGCCTGAGATAAAAAAGGAACACACCGCATTTTACAGTAAAAAGATACAAGCACAATACATGGAAACAATTTTCTGGCAATCCATCGAGGAAGCTGCTAAAGAAATAAATCCCGAAGACTGCCCAGTACCTAGGGGACCACTAGATGGGTTCACGCGACAAGAGAAGAGATCCCATCTGCAGTTCATAAAGGACGCTGGTTACAAGACGGGGGCGACCAACGCACGACATTACCGCCGTCTCTGGTGCGCCGGCAACATCGACACTATGACTGCAGCTCAACGAACGACAATTGCTTTCCAACTCGTATTGACATGGTATGTTCTAGTTACTAGGAAATATATACAACAGAAGTATTAAGCCGAGTTTCTAGGACAAAATCTATCCGCTGCCCATTAGGCGAACACCTAAGGATTTCAGGAACGACCAACAGATGCGCGCAGGGATTGATAAGGATAGTTGACGGGTTTGGCCAGTGGTTAGTCTCCCAGCTCAGGTTTGCATTAATCAAACACAGCAGCAAATGGTCTAGGAAGTATAGCAATAACAACGGCGATCGGCCAGTGAGACTTAGCTTATTGATTCTAATGTCACACATCTCTCTGCGGCCCATGTATCATGTTAGAAAGTAGCCTCTAGTCTCTCTCCGCTTTTAATGCTACCTGCCAAGTAGCTGTCCATAAATCCCTGGCCAAGAGTCTTTGAGGGCTGCGTACGGCACCCGCACGCAGTGATGTTTTATCACTGGCTTTCATATAGGCACATGGATCTCCTCGTCTCGGCCGTCTGCAATGACTTGCTTTCTTGGACTGGGAAATCTTATCGATATACGGCAGAGGATTTGCAGGAGCTTTGCGGTTGTCTGATTACAGTCAAGGCGGAGCCGTTGCCGTTTACAGACTTTCTGTCGGACTTGCGCTTCGACGAAGTCACGGGGGATGTCTCCTGGATTCACCGGTATCCCGAAGAGCAGGCACCGAGTGGGATATGTGTCAAGATTGCGCACCGCACGGTCTCACAAACGACTTTTTCAAGAGTGTTCTCAGGCAAGCTCTAGCAGCGGACCCTGCTTCTCCGTCTGCCGACTGGATCAGAGACCGAGAGGCTTATTGTCTGACTGACCCTAGTCCCAACCATGGTACCAAATCCAGAGGAGCTTGACGAAGCAATTTTGGATGCATGTGTTGCGTATTTCCTGCCAACGAGTCCTCACTACTCACGACTACGGCTAATCCAATACTACCTGTGCGGCGGGTGTAGTTTCGCTTTGCCGAGTCCTCCGATTGCGCAATCACGAGCCCACTCGTCCTAACGGGAAATGCCCAGAGCTCTCAAGACTCTCTTGGTCCTGACTTGTCGATACTAGAGATTCGGAACCAACAGTCAGAAAGGCGAATGTCTGTATGACACATGTCTAACGCCATCCATCTATAAAATGACTCGGCCCGTCTTTTTGATCCGTGACCCCATTCGGGTTTTTGACAGTTGGAAGCATGTTGGATGGACAGATGCGCAGAGTCTGATTGACTGCTTCATGAATATATTCCGGATAATCGATGAAGCTCCATCGCACGCACTCTCGTGCGTACTTTACGAGCGACTCGTTCAGCAGCCCCAAAGCGAAGTCCAGCGCATCTGCGCGCGGTGGGGAGTGTCATTCTCCGAGACTATGCTCGACTTCAAGAAGCCGTTTGGATCATCATTCATCTTCTCTAGTGATCGTGAGGAAGCCATATACTGCAAGGAGAATGCCTTGGGTTTATTTACAACTGCAGAGGCTACCTCGTCGGTAATTCTAGACGTGCCACCTCACAATCTTCTTTCGAATGACGAAAAAGACAAGCTCGAGGAGCATTTAGGACGTCTCTATCTTCGCTGCTGGCAGGATGAGTTCCCGAGACTACGATTTGGAAAAGGCATGGATTGGCTTTGATCTTGACGACACCTTGCATGAGTTTCGCAAAGCCTCTTCGATGGCAACCAACGAAGTCCTTGCAATAATCTCTAGGCAACATAATATCCCCATGCCGGCACTGAAACAAGAATACTCCAGAATTCTCCAACTCAAGACAGCAAATGCCTTTGCTGATGGAAAGACATCATTCGACTACCGAAAGGAGAGATTCACTCTTGTTTTGGAGCACTTTTCCCTGTCATATGATACGCATTCCATGACTTTGCTTCTGGAAACCTATGAAGCTACCTTATCAGCGTCACTTGAGCTCAAGTGTGGTGCCCTAGGTCTACTGTCAAACCTCAGACATATGGGCAAGAAGATTGTTGTTATAACCGAAGGCCCACAGGACGCACAAGAAAGGACTGTCGAGGCTCTTGGTATTAGCAGCTATATCGACTTTCTTGCTACAACCAATCACTTTGGTGTAGGCAAAACCGCCGGCCTCTTTACCAAAGTACTTCAGCACTTGGGCATCTCTTCTGGCGACATGGCATACATTGGCGACAACGTGCAGCGAGATATGGAGCCTGCTTTGAGTGCTGGCATTTTCTTAATTCATTTTGCCGAGTCAAAGAACGTTGCATTGAACATGGTTCCGCCGCAGATTAATACATTGAGGAAGCTGCAGTATATCATAGCTGGTTGACGAACGGTAGCAGCAAGTCTGTATTTTTACAGTAGCGGGAATGAACTACATGGAGCCTTTCATACACGAGCAAAAGCAAAGGCCGAAAAATATTGGCGTACAAATCTCAGACACAAGGATTGCATGGAGAAGCGGGGAGGCGGAAGACGTGCATGACCAGAGAGCCAATGATAATCAGCTGGCCATGAGAGGATACGGACACGGATTGAGAAAGGCTGTCTCGGTGTATCAGCACAAATTCGAATCTAGATGCATATTTGAAGTATTTGTTTGATCTTTGCATCATGGTTCCGATCTTTGTCTTTCCGAGGCGAACCGAGCAAAGAAGTTGACGGCGAGGGCCCGAGACATGTTGAGGCGAAACATGGGGGGTTGGTGGCGTTCAAATTGCTCAAGCCCATGTCTCGACAACGAATTGCAACTTATTCCCCCGTTTGGGTAATCGATCGAGGCAATTGCGGCAGCAGGCCCCCGACCGAGACCAGAGAGAGCGTCATGGTCCGAGCAAAGCTAGCAAGTAGCTGCCTGCATATGCACAGACAAGGGTACTTTTGGGCCAAACAGAATGGGGAACTTTTGACGAGTGCATCATTTTGCACGAATCGGCATTTTATCTAGTCATTTGGCCAGAGTGGCCATGGCTGCATGAGCAGAATTGTAGGATTGCGTGCGACAAGCCAAGAGCTACCAAGCACGGCTGTCCTCGTGAGCCAATACATGACAGTCGTACAGAGTACTGCGTATTCGCAACTCGTGCATGGACCTTGAAGAAAATCAACATGGGAATCAGGATTGGCTGGTCCATGCAGCAAAGATGCAGCGGCTGCTCCAGTGAAGAAAGGGTCTTTCCTCTATTTACGGATGAAGAAAAGGAAAGCTTATTAGGAGCAAGGATGTCACAAAAGAAATTTGGTAGGCAAGGACGGAGAAGAAAGGCACTGCTCGGAGTACGGAGTAGAAAGTTGGAGTAAAATATGCAGAGGCAGGGACGTCGGACAGGGCTACCCCAGAAAGACAGATGGCCGGGGGCGGAGATGGGCGAAGCGGGATGGATGGTGCAGGCTGCTCCGATGCCGCAATGCTTTAGGGCAGATGGGGTAAATATTCGAGAAGGGTATCTTCTTTCGTTATTGGGTGTAAAAGGTTCCTGAAAAGGTTCCTCGTGACTATGGAAAGAAACGTGGCTTCTTCTCAGTAGCTCGGTAGGAGATGGGGTTGTGGATTTGGGGAAATAGTTGGATGCCAAGGCGTAGAGTCTCACTTGACCCTGCACAACCAAAGACCTGCGCCTTATTATGGCGGAGCCTGACTGTTATCTCCTCGGCTCAAAGTACCCCGAGAGACCTGGGCCGCGGACGTCTGACACTCAAATTGCGGGGGTGAGTGAGAAGAAAAGTTGTAATGAACCTGCGAACCTGGGAGTTGGCATGCATGATACGGAGAATAGATAGATTGGCTGTGGTCGCTAAAGGAGGATACATATGCCCTCACTCGAACTAAACAGCAGGCAGAATCATTCCTTCTCAATTACATGGATATACCAAGTAGATTTGACGGCTCGACCACCGACACCAACATGGAAAAATTGAAAAGCGACAAGCCCTGGTGGGGGGGGGGGGGGGCAAAGACCTCATCGGCGCGAGAAAGATCCAGCTGGACATGACTTACTTGAACCCACTCCAACGGAGGCATCGGGATCCTACTCTCCAAGAGCTTCAAGCACTTTCACGGGCTGCAAACCATTTTCACAAAGAGCGATTCGGTGCGCTGTGTGCGGAAAAGGGTAAATATGTCATTTCGCATCGCACCCGATGGCGGCGGAGCTCATGTTCTGGGCGCGCTTTTCGTGACGGTGGCGCAGTTTGTGAGAGTCAGGAGAGGCATCGTCGAGACTCTGATGCGATTCACTAATAATAGCCTAATAGGACCCCCTGGTTTGGGGGGGGGGGGCTGTCAATTTCCATTGCTGCAGAAAGGTAGTTAGTTTCTTGGGGTACGTACCCATGTACCAGTATGCAAGATGCAATAGCGAACAAGTTTGCGCACAGCGTTGATCTTTTCCCAATGCGGGCTTTACCTTGGCGACTCTATTGGACAGCAATTGGAAGCAATGAGATAACAGAAAAGTTGACTGTGATGGTCATTGTTTCGGTAGCATTTGTGCTAGTTTACGCCTTATTCGCCAATTGGAGCTGTGTCTGTTGTCGTGGTATACAAGGCAGTCAAACTATCGACGAATTTTTCTGCGGTTTCAACGCTCCCATCCCAGCAGCCTTGGATCACAGCTCCACAGGCCAAGTGGGAAACTTGGGGAAGTTTCTTTTCCTGGAACAGAGCTTTTCCACATCTCCCTCTGGCAGCTCGTGATAAGGCTCCTCGGCTTATGTTCTCTCGTCCCTTCAATGATTGTTTTCTTCTGTAGTATTGTATGGGTTGGGCCTTGGGTATTTTATAACATGTCCTGATGGAAACAGCTCAACGTGTAATGTGGCTCCAAAGCCGATTTGCGTCCCTTTCGTAACATAATAGATTGTGCCATAGGGCGGATTTTCTGGCACTTAAAAAACAGAGTCTGACCAGTGAGGATGATCTTTTCGTTGCCATGATCCCGGAACTGGCAAGTACTTAATACTAAGTTACGATAAGAGCTTCCCGCCATCCAGATCACCTCCCCGACATAAAACATGTTTTGCAAAGAGCGAACTTACTCTTACCGCTGATTTTTTCTGCCGTTCCCTGCTGCGACAGCCTAAGAAGCTGCTTCCTCAGGTTAGTTGCGTTAGAGGTCCCACAAGTCAGTGCACCACACGATAGCATACCGCCATACCGCCATACCGGCAGAATTGATGCACGGCTCTTTGATAAACACTAGACAATGCGACAAGTAAAACACGACTTGAGAGAGCATTGATTGTATTTTTGAGGGGATCGTTTTTATTGATTTCCTCCTCATGTTGTACAACCGTACAGATGATAAGTACAAGTACTTTCGGATAAACCCCGGGGTGCCAGCAAGGACGGGGGTGCTCGGCGTATTTTTGTACTGAGTAGGGCCATCTGTCGGACCCCGTCTCCGCGGCGCCCGTCCCCTCATTCTGGCAGGGCTATGTAGCTTGCCGAACTGATAACGGTAGCCCCAACAGGGCTCCAGTCTAATCAGACTCGGTCGCTGGAGCATGAAAAAAAAATTTGTGTCGGCTCACGCGCGCACCTTTGACAAAGTGGCGCCGGTGAGTTGGTCCCCATTGCACAGGGGGAATGTGGTGTCGGAGGGCATGTAACTGTCGTGATTGTGGCGGCGAACCTGCCGGTTTCAAAAAGCATATCGTAGAGTAGTGTTCGTCCAATGTGAAGACGTTGAGGGAAGATGCCGACAATGTTATCTATGTCGATAGCGGCTTACTGTACGGATGCTCTGGCGTGGTTGGCCGTATCAGTAGATCAAGTGGTTTAGTAAGATATGTGTCTGGCAGTTGGCAGCTACTTAGCCATTGAGGCTGCGTTTGCGTCCATCAGTCGCTCCTTCCTGGATTTGTTGGGGTTTTCCATACAAATGAGCTACATACATATTCACATCTTTTGCAACTCCCGTCAAACATCGCAGAAACAAAAGCAACTGATCAATCGCCACACATCATCTCATATTTTCCAAACCCGCCCGCACCCGCCCGCCCAAAAACCCAAGGATCAGCGCAACTCGGACAAGGTTTTGCTTATCAGCTGTGCCTCCCCGCCATCGCCGATAAGCATTTTCATCATATGCACCGCTCTCGCGGAACCCCAGCTCCGTCTTGAATTGTTGCCTTGTTGATTATCGAATCTGCTCGTCACCGGTTTCTTTCTCTTACAACTACCATCAACTCTGTACAATTCTTGTTCTTCTTGTTTGCGTCTTTCGAAAGCGGCCCTTGTAACACGACTTCATCGACGACAATAGATACCCCCCGGTATCGCTCTCAATCTCCGTCCCATTCCGAATCAAGTTGTCCGCGTGCCCTCAAGGTCAATCGCGCTTCGACCTAAAACCCATTGTGCAGCGACAGCCCGGAGCACGCAACCGGTCTTTGCTCATTGTCCACCTGCTGCGATCAAACCGAATTTTATACCACGCCATCCTTCTGCCTCGATTCGCAACGCGGTTGGCCCAGGACAGTCTGGCCTCTTTTTCGAGTCCTCGTTCTTTTACCCGTCGCGCATATTGTCCACTTTCTTGCCCCGCCAACACTAATCCAGACTTTACACCTCCGCAAGACATCACCTGCTGGACCTGCAGCCCGCTATTCTCTCCTCGTCTAGCTCGAATAGAAATCCTCGTTTTGCAGACCCGCGTCTTGCCGCCAGCCATTCTTTCCGCTTTGCCAGGTCATCAGCGACTCAGCTACAGTCGCTGGTCTGGATCTGCTCGCCCCCGAGTGCGACTGGCCCACTGTCGTACAGCTTTTTTTTTTACGTACTTTCTTCTCAATTCTCCCCCGTTACTCTTGTCCTTGCTCTCTTCAGTCGGCACATGGCCTGAGACGCGAGCCCTGGTTGCACTTCTGGAAACCCCACCAGCTCGAGCCGTTGGCAGATCGCGCGCTCCCTCTCTTCTTGCGTCGCTCTCTCTGCGCTCGTCAGCCCGTCTCTCACCTCTTTTCACCTCCCTGGCTTCTGTTTCTTGCCGGCGTGCGCTGCACGGCTTGTTTCGCAACCCCTCAATCTCAACCAGTCCACTTCCTCACCTTGTCGGTTTGACCTTGTACTACCTCTTTGGGCACCCATTGTGACAATGCCCACTCAAATAAATCCCGTGTCGGCCAGCATTCCCATTCGCATCAACACGACAGAGCAGCCTCCCTATTTCCGCAAACAACACAAGCACTCGAGATCATCTTACTCCGAATCTTCTCCTCTAGCTGGCTCCAGAAACAACTCTCTCACCTTTCGCCCCCCCAAGCGCTTCATGTCTTCCCCAGACAAGACCATCGCCGTTATAAACGCCAGCGGCCGCCAAGCGGCTTCGCTAATTCGCGTCGCAACCGCCGTCGGCTACCATGTTCGGGCCCAACTACGCAATAAGGAAGGCGTGATTGCTACAGAAGTCGCGACGAATCCGAACGTCACTTGCATTGTTGGCGAGCTCTACACCAGACACCAACCCACAGAAGCCAACAAGGATGTCACCCAAAACGGACCCCTCTCCGGTGTTGGTGTAAACCACGACCTCATCAACAATCTCTTCCGCGGCGTCCAGCTCGCCTTTATCAACACGACATTCTATGGTGACGAGCTTGCTATTGGCAAGGCTCTCGCTGACGCTGCAAAGAAGGCTGGTATCCAACACTACATTTACTCGTCCATGCCCGATCACGCCGCCTATAACAAGAATTGGCCCTCTCTACCCCTCTGGGCACCCAAGCACAAGGTTGAGGAATATGTCCGCCAGCTCGACCTTCCTGCGACCTTCGTCTACACTGGCATCTACAATAATAATTTCACTTCACTACCCTACCCGCTTTTCTGCACCGAAATTCAAGACGACGGCTCATTTGTATGGCAAGCGCCCTTCCACGAAGATGCGAAGCTACCTTGGCTCGATGCTGAGCACGACGTTGGCCCCGCGATCTTGCAGCTCTTCAAAGACGGCGTTTCCAAATGGCGGAATGAGCGCATCGCCCTCTCTTACGAGTATCTGACACCCAAGGAAGCTTGTGAGCTCTTTTCTCGCGGTGTTGGTCGCCCTGTTCGCTATGTTCGCGGCCCTATTGACCTCAAAGTTCGCATTCCAGCAGGCTATAGAGAGCAGCTGGAAGCTTTAGAGAAGCTCTTTAGTCCCGACGAAAAAGATCCCAAGAAGCAGCCCCCCTACTTTGGCTGTGCCAGACTCGAGGCCAACTGCCCTGCCGAGGCTCTGGAGCTATGGGAAGGCCCCCGTGGCCTTGAGGAATATGCTCGCGAGATGTTTCCTCTTGAGGAAGAAGCAAACGGCCTAACATGGATGCTGGAAGATGATGAAACGGATGGCGGTGACGAAAAGTTGCAGTACGCTACCGTATCAGTTGAACAGCTGCGGCTGAATGACGAAAACGATGATTTCGATACCGACGACGAAGAAGATGGCCTCGTGATGCGAGGTTTGAAGCGAGACGAGGAGCAATGGCTAGCGTAGTCTATCCTGTATGAGGGGGGGAAAGGAACGCTTTGATTATTACAAAGTATGATGATGTTTGAAAAGAAGCTGATGAACTTTTTTTTTCCGGAGTTTTGGGAATGGGACAAAACATGGATTGGGTGTTGGAGCCTATTTATTTTTCTTTAAAAAAAACGACGCACGCGCGTCCTGTCTATAAGAAAAGCGGGAAAATATGAGAGATCTTAATCACTCAAGGAATTGCACGCAGAGGCGACGCGCAGGAAGTTAGGGTTAGCCGTGGCTAGATACCGGAGCTACAAGAAAGTAGATTCAAGAATAAATTCATGGCACACATAACACATGTTGGTCAGCTTGAATTATTGTCAACTACAATGAATAGCAATAACGGTCCCATTGATGATTGATATCAGAGCAATGAGCTTACGCGTACAAAGTAGCATTACGTCCTACCAGTTTCTCGAACCTCATTGACAGACAGCCCCCTCTTTCCTGTTGTTTGCTGATGAGCAAAAGGCACGAGCCATTGGTTGCCTAGATGGCGCTCTTCTCATCCATGTGCACAGTCTTGTCGTCGCTATCCCTCTTGAAAATCTGGCCCTCGGGGAGTTCATTGAGCTCGTCTTCGTGAATATCCAAGTCCCTGAACTGAAAGTAGAAGCAGGTACCGGCAATAACAGCCAGGATGGCGACGATGGAGTAGTTCCATACCAGCAGGGGATCAGTCGACAGGCCGGTGAACGCCTGACCAATGGCAGACGCGAATGCGAGCGTGAAGAGCGCGATGGCCTGAACCATGCTCCGCATGTTTTTGGGGGCCTTGGAGTAGGCATACTCGAGCGAGGTAATCGAGGCAAAAACCTCGGAGAGGGCGACGAGCACGTAGGCACCTGTCTGTGACCAGACGTTGATGTCAACTGGCGGGCATTTAACGGTCCTGCCGGTGTCGGGGTCGGTCATTGTCTTGGAGGCCATGTTACCACAGACGGAGCGCTTGTAGATGTAGTGCTGCACGACAGCGGCCCAAATCATGGCGGCGGCACCGACGAAAAAGCCGGCGGTGATTTTCCGAATTGGGGTGATGCGGACGCCAGCTTTGCGCAGGGCAGGATAGATGAAAAAATTGTTGAGGGGAATAAAGATGAGCAAGGCAAAAGGGTTGAGGTTGGAGAGAATGTCGTTGGGGACGCCGTGGCGCTGGAGGACGGCAGCTTGCGAGACGAGGTTGTTGTTGACTGTTCGTGTTAGATTATCATTCTCAAAGTGCAAGCACAGAAAAGGATTCTCAGAGGGAAATCAGCAGAGCTAAACGAAGAAACAAGGACTCACTTTGGTTGTAGCAGAGGTAGTAAATGGGATACCAGCAGAAGACGGCGCATGCACTGAATCCACGACGCAGCTCATCCACCCACGCATCGTCAAACGTCATCCACTTGGGACGATTCTCCACGGTATACCTCGACGGTTTGACCGCTTCCCAAAATGTGCCGTCGTGCATACTGCGCCAAGTCGCCACGGGATTGATAGACCAGCGACCACGCTGTGCCAGAGCAAACGTTCTGAGCGCGGGAACGAGCACGGAGCCGTCCGGGGGGCGGGACACATAGCGCTTGCGACCCCAAAACATGACGGCCGGACATATAGCGAGCATGATGGTGGGCAGCGTAAATGAAAGGTAGAAGCCGACGTGCTGCTCAGCGTAGACCATGGTGATTTGGCCCACGAGGGCGCCAACATTGATGAAGAAGTAGAACCACATGTAAATCTTTTCCGTCGTAACAGCAGGATCGACAATGACGCGCTCGCCGGTTTTCGGGAGGGTCTTGACAAAGAGCCGCTGCTCGCCCAGCTGCTCGATAATGAGGCAGGAAACATTGGGCTTGAAGCCGCCGGTGCCAAAGCCAATGGTCAGGATGGCAAGGATCAGGCAGGCGAGCGACGCGGAGCGGTTGACAATGATGGGCGGGATGGCAGCGAGAATCAGGATGCAGTGACCAAACAGGTCAGCACCGAGGGCGTAGCTGATGGTCTTGTAGCGGCCCCAGTGCTCGTCAGCCACCCAGGCGCCGAGCAGAGGCATAAAGTACTGCCAGAACTGGTTGAATGTGGTGATGCCGGTCGACGCGCGCTGACCCATGCCCAGAGCACCAGGCTGGTCGAGGGACGCGCCGGTGTTGGAGCCGGGCGGAAGGGCCTGCTGGATGAAGTTGGTGACTGTGCGTGCAAGTCAGCCAACTTTACTGTGACACTCATGTATGGCAGATGACTGGACCTACAGACGACGGTGGAACCATAGTAGGAGAAGCGCTCGCAGAGCTCAATGAAGGCAATGGTGTAGAGCCTGACGGGGATCTTGTTGGGAACGCGGCGTAGAGTCACCAGCTCTTCGGTGGTGGGCGTGGGAAGGTCTTGGTCGAGGGCATCACCAGAACCCTGCCGGTCAGCATTGGCTTCGTCCATTTCAGCGGCGATGATGACTGAATTTTTGCGCTCGTCTTGCGCCTGAGCACGGAGCTCAGCGCCCACAATGGGGTCGGCGGTGTCACCAGCCGGCATTGTAGTAGTTTGTGGTTGAGGTTATCTGAGATGAGACGGGCTCTCACTTTGGACAAGTAACATTAAAGGTCGATCGCCTGGAAGAAGTGTTAAAGAAAAGCACGGTCTACGGGCGCAAGTTGTCTTATATGAATGCGGGGAAGAGCCTGCCCATGGACATTGCAGCTGCTCCTTCCTTCCGAAACAAGGGCCCACGCCGGGCAGACACCGTGAAATTGGGGACCGAAAGTGACAATATCAGTAGAGCACTCTGAAAGAACCTGTCAGCGGCTTGCCCGTTGTGCGCTGTCACGCCAGAGAGTGAGGGCCCTTGCTCATAATAAGCCAGCCGGGGGTGGACGAACTAGTTATCAGCGGTGACGCTATCCGTGTCATACACGACTTTTCTCTGCAAGAGTATCGATGTAAAAAGACTCAGAGACTGATAATGAATTATCTCTCTGGTCCAGAGCATCATGCTATTCCGTACTGCAGCATCAAGTTTCTGTGGAATGCTGCCATGGCCAAGAGGGAGCCTTCCTAACGGTACAGCCGGTTTCTACGTTCAGCGCTGTATCCGTACGCGTTGGCCAAGCTGAAGGAAAAGACGAGGCCGAGAGTCCTTACCGCTGATCATGACATGGTGATATTGAAGGCCAACCTTTCCAGAACATCTACGCCAAGGCTGGGGCACAACAGGGGTCGAGGGCAAACTCAACTTTACTGGTACGAAGACTCGGGGCCTAATTAACTGGCTGGCGGGCGTAGGTCGATATCATATCGAGGCAGCGGAGCCTGGGGTCTGCCGGAGGCAAATGGCGGAACTTTTGCACAATCTTGCGCGTGACCGGCTTGCCGACATAAAGTGGCTTTTCACATTGCAACATGGGAAGGAGGGTGCTGACTCCTGGCAAGTACATCAGCAGCAGCAAATTTGTCCAGCCTCAAGCAGTACAGAGATATGTGAGGCAAATATAAGAAGACAAGATGTCGTTTTGAGAAAAAGAAAAAAAAAAAACCCCCCGCGCGAATAAATGACTATAATGCCCCATCTGTAGATAGGCGAGCAAAAACGCAATCTTTGACGTTGCTTTTAACTTTGCGCTAGCAGGGGCGGGCGCGCTGGAGGCAGCGAAAGAGAAGACCATCGTGAAATGCCATAACATGACACACACTCTGTATTTAAACATGTGGCTGCTGGGAAAAGGCCAAGGGCGGCCGTTCTAAATACCCGCCACGAGGCAATTTGAAGAGGGCGTTTATCAAAGCCCAAGGACGGAAGAGGCTGGTACATGTGCCATTAGCGGTACGAGGTCTAGAAGAGTTGTGTTTCTCGATTGCAAGCTCATGTAGCGAGCGCCTGTGATTTGCGTTATCGACTGCGGTACTCGTTGAGGCTACCGCTGAGAATGGATGGCGCTGATGGTAGGTATTCATTGGCAACTGCCCATAAATAGTCGAGATCAACACTAAAAAGAACCGTGCATCAATAAAACATGCACATTCTGCAATCTACTGCGGCGATGTTATGTCAAGTTTGGGATAAGCTCCTTTCTGCCGCCACATAAGCCCAAAGTAACCACAATCCCGAGCAGGAGGCGTCCGTTGGTGCACAATCTGTGGAGTCGTAAGAAGGCTGATCATCATGGGTAATGTCCTTCCCGATTTGTAACAACCTCCAAGCAACTAAGGCGTAAGCCAGTGTTGGCGACGGCCGCAGGTCAGCCACGCCCCTCGACCATGTGCACCAAGTTGCGACACACACACACGCACACACACACACAGAGAGAGAGAGAGAGAGAGAGTTGCGAGCAGAGCTCGTGGGCCGGGGAGGCATCTTGCGCGATGAAAGAAGAACGTGGCGTGCTCCGCGATTGAGCCAAAAAGCGCATCGTCCCAACGACTTCGCTTCGTGCCAAGAGTCGGTGGCTCCAAAGTTGCTGACTTTATTGTCAGACTGCGAGAGCTTGCAACGAGCCAAGCCAGTCAAAAGGCCTGATGCAAAAAAGTCGGGATTTGCAGTCGGGCAGGGAAAGAAAAAGGCCAAGACATGGCCATGTGGAAGCCAAGGAAGCCCATCGGCACGGTCGAGAGCACATTGCCAAGACGACTCGGCCGCAAGAAAACCTGCGTCTATTAGATTAGTAGTCTAAACAGTGTCGGACCCGACACGAATAAAAATGTCCAAATCCCACAGATTTCAGAGAGCCAATCGCGGCTATTATTACATAAAGATTCGTCGACATTCCTGCATCCCAGCCCCATTTTCCCACCAGAACCCCCCCCCCCCAAATCTTCTCCCATTATTCTTTTTACATTCCCAATGAACCCAATGAATCACTGAAACTTTTCCATCTTGTCAGGGGTACAGAGCCCAATTCCCCCGGCCCCTCAAAACTTGCCGCGGAGAAGCTGCGCAATCGTCAGCTTGCCGGTGATGTACGTCGTCCGCCACAGCGTCGGGAAATCGAGCGTGCTGGAGAGCCCGTCGGCGAAGCCAAAGAACAGCATGGGCGGGATCCAGCCGCGGGCGTACTCCATGGCGAAGCAGCTCTCGGGCATCTTGTACTGCTTGACCTGCCCGCGGCGCAGGTGGTGCACGCTGCCCGGCGGGTACACCTCGGGCTCGTACTCGCCCGGCACGTACGCCGTCTGCGTGCCCGTAAGGATGTGAAAGTAGTCGTCGGCCGTGTGCCGGCCCGTGTGGCCCTCGGTGCCGACCGCCGTGCCTGTATACTCGGTGTGATTAGTTTTTTCTCCGAACCATCCTCTTGTCTCTCTCTCTCTCTCTCTCTCTCTCTCTCTCTCTCTC
>NW_007930854.1:141607-204780 GCF_000280675.1 Beauveria bassiana ARSEF 2860
CCTTGTCTCTCTCTCTCTCTCTCTCTCTCTCTCTCTCTCCCTGCCGACAGCGCGACACACACAAATAAAAGCTTACCGAAAATAATGAGATACTCGGTGATGCTCGCGTGGATAATGTACATGGCGCCCATTGCGCCGCCCGCATTATTAAACACCCATTCCTCCTCGAGATTAATGTGCGCCGGGTACGTTGCGCTCAGCTCGTCGACAATGTATCGCACCGCGCCGCGCGTGTCGTTACCGTGGCGGTCGACGCTGCGCTTGGCCAGGTCCTGCAGGTGGTCCAGCTCAAACACGTAAAACTTGTCGAGGTTCTGCTCCGCCACGTACACGACCGAGGCCAGCAGCGCGGTCAGGAGACCGAGAATGGCGAGGAGCCGGCCGATGCCGCCAGGCGCGGGAGCAGCAGCGCTGCCGCCGCCGCCATTGTTCTTCCTTTGCGATTTCGAAGGCATCTCTTCTCTTTCTGACTCAGTCACGTAACGAGCGAGTAACTGGAAAGATACGCGAAGCAAGGTGAGAAGAGTCGAATTGGAAAAGGATAAAGCCTTCAAGAAAGCGCCCAGACTGCAATCGCGGACGCACTCGCTTATTAGTTGCTAGGGAGAGTCGAACTCCTTGAGCCAATGTGCCATGATCCACCGCCTGGAGATTTTTTTGGAGTAAAAGGCTGGGGCGGCACAGCGGACCCTAGGACCCCGAACGCTAGTCGCCTTATTCGTGTTCGTGACCGCGTATCAACATTCTTTGTAAAAAGCAAATGACATACAACGATATTAAGTCATAAGTGATAGGGCTTGTTCTTTCCGAATGAACAATAGAAGCAGAAATTTGACTCTTTGCATACATCATCTACAATGCGCAATAGTAAGCGCAACCATTTTCCAGATTCCATGTTCCGTAAACCCGTGCAACTCCAACCTTAGGCAGAAAAAACCAGCTCCATCCTCCTTCTCTCCATTATTACAATATACACATGCAGAATAAGGAAATCACATACACCCCAAGCAACCCCTCTTGCTCTTATTCCATGTCCGAGTCGGCCATCATTTCTGTGCGGTCAGCTTCATCGTCGGCCAGAATGGTCTGCTCCAGTCCGTCGCCCAGAGCAGTCTCGTCGCCATCGTCCAAATCCATGTCGTCCATGCCTCCGTCTCCGTTGGCGTCGTCTAGACCATTAACATCGTCGTCGTCGCCATTCTTGTCCGCGTCGTCGGCCTTGAGCATCTTGACGGGCGCGACGACGCCCTGGTCACTGCCCAGCCAACGGACCAGTCGGCGTTGAGAGCGTCGGAAAGCGGCTGCGTATGCCTTAACGCCCTCGCCATAGTCGTCGCGCTCATCGACAAGCAAGCACAGGCCACCAATGCCCGATTCACGGAAAACCTTGGAGCGACCGCCCAAGTTACGAGGTGGGTCGACATCGCTGTCACTATCATCGCCTGGTCTCTCCGGAGCGTGGACACGCCTGTACGCTCGAAAGATGGCACCTTCGCGACGACGCTGCTTGCGGCTCGCACGCTGCGCTTTGCGAAGGCCCTTTTCTAGAATATATTCCACACGCTGGCTTCGGTTGCGCTCCACGGCTAGTTGGTGTGCTGTGGGTGGGCGAGGTTTGCGCGAGATGACTCCTTCAGAGCCCTGGCGTGCCGGGGAGGACCCCTCAAATACCTGGTACTTGAGAGCAGCACCTCTCCTAGCACCACTGCCCCGGCCACCGCGTGGAGGCGGTGTAGATCGGGTACTGTCCATGTCCGATTCGTGCTTGGACGGGCGTATGCGAGGTAGGATGGCGGGACCCTCTTCGTTGAGCGATACCCGTGCCTTGCCGCGTTTTGCGTCTCTATCATTGATGAATGCCTGGTCCATTTCCAAAATTCTTGCTCTGGTGCGCTGCTTCTCTGCGCCAAAATCCTTTTCCGTTTGCGTGTCGATATTTTCAAGAGCCTGCTCCTCTTCCGTCATGAGATGCAGACGGGGTACACCCTGGTTGGCGACACCAACATTGTAGTCAACGCCACTACCAAACGGATTTTCCTCGCAGCCCTCTTCCGTGAAATCAGATTCGAGGTGAAACCACATGAGCCACAGAAAGGCTATGGCTCGTGACTGGCTGCTGTATTCTGTCTTCATGATGACATCGTGGAACTCGTTACCGTCGGGAAAGTGTAGATCGGCAATCTTTCTTGCAGCAGCGCACATGATGAAGATGAGATTGACGGGGTTCGTTCGCGGTGCCGCATCTATTTCCTTGAGCTTTTGTAACGTGCTCGGCTCCTCCCGATCTTCGGCGCCACCTTTAAGGATGGACTTGAGACGAGGAGCATCCTGCAGCTGCTTGTATGCGTGGGCATCCTGGTTTGCTTGGAGGGACGGAATGGCGTGGTATGTTCGCAATTGAGCTCTCATCTCGGGAAAGACTATACACGTTAGCAATACGGCAAGTCGGTACGGGCCTGCGCTTGGAGCTTACAATTGAGCGTCGTGTTCATCCTGCCGACATTGACCAGTAGACAAACCATGGCCATACCCTTGGCCGCCTCTCTGTCATTCAACAGCTTGTCGCGCAAGACCTTGCTGGTCTTACTGCTGCGCGCCATGGTATCGATGTAGAGATCGGCAAAGGTTTGCTTGCCGATGGCCGGATCGTACGAGTTGGTGAAGACCTTTTTATCATTATCAAACACGGCCTTGAGGAAATCGTATTGGATATCAACACGCCACAGAGGTTCGCCATCCTCCTTTTTGAGGTGGCGAATCTTGCCGATCTGCTGCACAGCAGCATCGCGCTGCGAGGCTCGGCCTCCCTTACGGGGTCTCTCTGTCACTTGCGTGTCGTCGCCGATATCTTCATCATCGCTGCCGACACGGGAGTTGGTAGACTTGCGTTCAGCTGCGACGGGCGAGCTAGGGTGGTCGACTTCTGACGTTCCGGCGACCGAGGTAGGCGAGGCGGCCATGGCACGATGATGTCGCGATGGGTCGCAGATGAAGATCAAATTAAACGTGTGCAGAGATGGTGGAAATCAGATGCGCATCATCGAGAATAGTGAGGCAGATGGTGCTTCGAAATGGATGGCAATATGCTCCCAATAAGGCCGTGATGTGGCAACGCTCAATGGGTGATGATGGGAGAAAACACGAGTGCAACAAAGGCGCAAAGGTCGTGGAAAATGCTCACCAACTTCCAGGCTCTACTATGGTGAGGTGCGCAACGGGCGCCGCCGCCACGGCACCACCCAAGCCAGTCACAGTGTCAAGGGATGTGGCTGCGTCTGGCGCGCCGTAGTGTGACTAAGAGCTGTTGACTCTGGCCACTTGACGCATGAGAAATAATAAGATTTAGAGCGTACTTTACTTTAAAAAAGTCATGTAATATTGCTAGCAGCGGGCTTTCGAGGATTTAGCTAGTCTGATCAAAATTTCAAATCACCCGACGCTCTCAAAGCAGATCGCGCGGCTTCAAGTGGCTTGTGTCTGGCCAGTGTGCTCCCCACCCCGAGCTGGCCTGGAGGCTGGAGTCGTGTTTTGCTGCTCCAGCCGCTGTAGCAACAAACTCAAACACCATCAACAACATCGACAACTACCCCCGGGACAACCAATTCACCACGCAGGCTTCGGCCTTGACGACGACGATACTAACCTACAGCTTCTAACCTCTGATTGCCACTTCACCCGAGTGCGTGCAGCATCTCGATATCTTCTCACCACACGAACTACGCCCAGCCGCCCCAACCTCGCCCTGTTTGCTACAACCACCAGTAAACACACAACAAACTTTCAACCCTCCTATACACGCCTTCATACACACAATACATCCATGGCGACACCGACAAGAGCGACGCCGGTCAAGGCCGCCCCGGTGTCGGTGACGGACAGCCCCGGCACCTGGCGCCATCCTCGCCTCGACGAAATCACCCGCCGTCGGGAAGCCACGACCTTTTCCGAGAAGAATGTCCGCCGCATAGCCTACAACATCATCGCCCTGCTCTGCTTCTGGACCATTAGAATCCTCGTAAAAATGTACATCAGTCCTCCAAGGTACGGCTATCCCCGCTTCCCTCTCACCCTCTTCAAAGGACAGCATGTCTAATTGTTTTGTTCTTGTCAACACAGCTTCTCACCCGCGGCTCGATTATACATGGGATGGGCATGGACCGTCATCCAGACTATCCCACTTGTGCAGATTGCGCTCGCCTGCACGCCGCTGCTTCGCGCCCGCGACGAGATGAATGACATTCCGCTGACCGCCGCCCAGCGCAAGCTGCTCGGTCTCGAGCTCGCGCCGCCCGCATCTTCTTCCCCCAGCGCCGCCGCCGCGAGCGCAGACTCGACATTTAGCACGCCCCCGCGGTACTCGCGCACCCCGTCCATTGCGGGCTCGGTTGGCAGTCGCGGCAGCTACACGCACTCGCCGCTGTCGGGACGCGGCAGCCCGTTTCAGAGCTCCGCGCCCGGCTCGCCGTTCTCGCCGCCTGTCGACAGCAGCCCGCTTCTAAGCAAGAACGGCGGCAGCAACCTGTTTGGAGGCGTCGCTAGTGGCAATCGAAGGGCGTCCACGTCGGGGAGCCCTTTTTCGGCGAGCACGACCATGAATCCGCTGGGGGACCCGGCGTCGCCGAGCCCAGCCGGTGGCAAGAGGACGAGCGTGGGCTTGAACAGCAAGTGGTTGTACGAAAAGGGTCGGCGGTCGTCGGGCAGCGCTTGGGTGCACTAAATCAAGTGGGATGCGTTAAAGTGAAGAATACGGTAATAGCTGTGGATGTTTCTGTTTCTGGTTCATGTTTGATTTGGCAAGGCGCACGCACCAATGCATCATAGCACGAGCGGATAAAGGGCACGATAAACTTGTTTGTCACTTTGATATAGTAAAACCAGCGCACACTATCTAGATGATGTTGAAACGAGACAATACACAATCCAATCATGCACTCTTCTCGCGAAGCCAAGCCTCGCAGTGTACAATCTCAGACATGCTCCGTGCAGCGGTACGCTGGAGCAAATTCCAAATCAATCTTTTTGAAAAAGAAGAATTTTCTGGAGCGACCAGGCACCCCGAGGTGCACGGCCCAAACAAAAACAGACCGGACAGGAAAGCTTGGAACAAACGACAAGAACTATAGAAAATCAACCTAAACCCCAGACAATGCTAGATAAATGACAGCATAAATAGAAAGAGACGGAGTGGAAAGCTCAGAAGTGCGGTCGGAGGCGGATTCGGGGGTTTGCTTTCTTCTTTTCTCCTTTTTTTTTTTGCTTTTCACCAGCTGTCAAGGCCGAGACCGCGTCTCTCGCAGTAGCCAGGCGCCTTAGGCTTTGAGTTGGCCCAGCTCATGACGGTCAGCGAGGTCGTGTATACCATGGTGAAGAGGCCAAAGACGCAGAGGAGAATATCGGAGTACTTCCAGAGACGGCTTCTCGCGACGGCCTTATAGTGTAGAAGCGGCTATGCATTGTTTCCTCGTTAGCAAATGCCGTTTTCATTTTGCATGTGTCTGTGTGCGTGTTTCGCAGCGTCAACACTTACCGGATAGATAAAGACGAGCGGAATGCAGGCAAAGTTGCCCACCAGGGCAACAAACTTGTCGAGGTTGTCGGCGCCGCCCCAGGCGATCCCTGCGCAGAGCATGACGACGAAGAAGCGAAACACATTCTTCTGCCATTTAATGTACGGGTTGTACTTGCCGCTGCGCGTAAACAGCTCCGTCTCGACGATGCGAATGGCGGGAAATATTTGCAGCGGCGTGGAGAGCAAGATGGCGACCGAGTAGAGTAGCTGGACCGTGTTGACGAGCTTGTTGTCCTGAGGCAGGTTGAGCAGCACGACCGTCTCCGTCTTGGAGCCGTAGGCGGCGTAGGAGAAGGCGCCCATAGTCGTGAAGAGCACCGTGATGATGATCATGACGAGGAAGAGCACGCGGGGAAACTTTTCCGGCTGCTTCATGGATTCCTGGATGGGGATGATGAGCCCGATGCCCTCGAAAGTGAAAATGGCGGTGCCGATGAAGAGCGTCCAGTCGCGCTTGTTGAACATGATGATGTCGGCGATGCCGTCGGTGGCTAGGGTCAGCACGTCGTAGTAAAAGAGGTAGCCGAGGCCGATGAGGATAAAGGCGTCGGCGATGAGGGCCGTGAAGGCGAGCTTCTCAATGTCGCGGAGCAGAGAAAATGGCAGGAAAATTACCGTTTGCATGAGGATGAGATGGGGAATGCTGATGGACGTCTTACAGTCGGAGACGGCCTTGATAAAGGCCTGCAAATTCTCCGAGGTAAAAACAGTGTAGGCGGCGACGAAGCCGATCTGGCTTATGACAATGGAAAAGAGAATGACGGCACGCATCCAGCGGCCGTAGAGGATGCCGCCCATGTCGCCAAAGGAGCCGTCAATCTTGAGACGCGTCGAGACGAGCAGCACGAAGCAGTAGTAGCTCAGGAGCGCCACCCCCAGAAGAATGAGGTTACTAAACAGCATGCCTCCGCTGAGGTAGGCCTTGGGCAAGAACAGAACGCCGGTGCCGACAAAGGACTTGAGGAGCAGCATCGCGGCGTTGGTGGGGCTGTTTTGACCGCTGCCGCCGCGCGTCTTCCTCTTGCGCTTTCGCTTGTGTGGGGGAAGTAGCGCGCTGTCCTCCATGGGCTCGTGCTCGTTGTCGGCGTCATCTTCGTAGTCGTCGCCAAAGTACTCGTTGGGCCCAAGCGCCTCGTCATCTTCTTCCAGCTCCTCGCCTGCAAAGTGGCCGTAAATCGACAGAAATTCCAAAAAGCTCGACGTAAATAGGCGGTCGTTGCCGGCCCCGCCAGGCGAGGGGACGCCGTGCTCGGCCTCAGACGCGTTGCCAGACGGGCTCTTTGCCGTGCGTCGTAGATGATCTCTGCGGAAGCCGCCGGGGACTTTGATGGTGTTGATGTCCTCGACCTCGTTCTCGGGTTCGGGGCGCGAGTGATCGAAGCTCTGGCTGCGATGCAAGCGGCTCTTAGCCTCGGCCTGCTCCGTCCACTTGTAGATACCGCGGGTGACGTCGCCGCCCTGCAGACGCAGGCTGGAGAACTCGTCTTCGTTGAGACCGGCACCGCTGGCATGCTCGAGCTGCTTGCCCTTGACGGTGCCATGAACCGAAGACTCCTCAGAGGCGCCACCAGCCTCGGCCTCGCTGGGCTGCACGAGATGGCGCTTCACGATCTCGGGGTCCTCATATGGGCCTGTGCCGCCGGGACCACCTGCACCACCACCACCACCAGTGCCTGCACCCATGTACATGCGTCTCGAGTCAAAGGAGCCATAGTTTATGGGCGTGGTGCCGGAGACTATGGGAAGATTGGCAGGCGAGAGAGATCGGCCTGGCGGCGGCGAGGCGAGGCGGACGGGCGGCGTGCCATGTCGTGGCGGTGTTTGACCGAGCGAGCCAGCAAGGGCGGCGGCGAGGGCCGAGGTACCAGGTCCTTGGCTGTAGGATCCAGGAGGAATATCGCCGTCATTTTCAAAAGCACCGGGCTTGGGCGAGCCGCTGCGGTTGACGGATGGCGTCTCGGCTGGGACGGGGGCGGCGAGGCGGGCGGTGACCTCATCGCGCGGCAACGAGGATGAGTAGATTTGTGGCTGCGACATGGGCGAGGAGGACAGCGGGGGCGGGTTCGAGTCGGTTCCGGTTCTCGAGGGCGACGCCATGATTGCGATAGTATTTGGATATCGGAGTCAGGCTTATCGCATGTTTTGGAGCAACGAGGGAAACTCAAGGCAGCGAGCTGTCGAGAGCCAAAGGGGAGCTGGAAAGAGGCGGTCCGAGCTGCCTAGGTAGGGTGGGCACCAGAACGAGTGCGTGCGGTAAGCAAATGGCGGCGCAAACCAATGTCTGATGGCAGTGTGAAGCAGAGCCGGACGAGGAAAAATGAAGCCCTTTCGAGTCTGTGTGGAGTGTAAACAAGCAGGCGAGGCAGTCGAGGCAGCGGGTCCGAGTGATAGTTATCAAGACCAAACAGAAAGAAGCTTTTAACAAGGTCGTGCCGTTGGATGTCGGCTGACGGGATCACGCTAGGCCTCAACAAGATGTACGTAGGTACTGCGAAAGCCTCAGCCACCACCAGCGACGAATTCGAAAAACAGCAAAACCAAGAGAAAAAAAAGACAATGTCCTGATAGATAAAGAGAAAAATAAGCACTAAAAGGAAATGCTCGTAGCACCTGACCTTTTTGAAGCAAAGCGTCAACGTGTCGGCGAGACGCTGTGCAGATTGGTAGTTGGAGGCCTGTAGATAGGGACGCGTTGAGTAACAGATATTGTCATGTCATGGGAGAATGCGCCGCGGCGGGGCTTTAGCAGTAGAAATATTTCTGTGTGCCGATTATAGTCCGGCGCATTATCATGGTCTCTACGAATGCGAGACATTGGCAAGAGGAGGCTGGATACTTGAACGAGCTTACTGTGATGGCATCAGCTCGTCTCAGCTACATGCAGCGGCGCCAAGTAGTGTGTGCTATCACCGCCATTGGACCCCAGCTTCACGTTGCACGGGAACTGCCGAATTGCTGCGGGCGAGAAGAATCTGTCTTTGCATTTATGACTATTGCGCGCTTTTCGATTCGTGTATTAAGATATCCGTATTGTTGTAATCCATACTGCTCTAATGACTATTAGCGGGTACCAGAGCCGACTTGAACTGACCCCACGTTAATGAACAAGGTAGTGCGATTTGCTCCGTCCATGTGGTGTTTTGAGTTGCATCTAGTTGCAAAACTTCGACTCTCCTTGCTAGATAGACCAGCAGTTGGGGTGTCAACGGAGGTTTCGGCATGTGGACGAGACTCGGGGAAATTCTTTGCTTTCACAACATGACCGCACGCCACCGCACCACGGAAGCGTGCCCGATCCTCCCAGCGGGTAGCGTCGAATCAGTAAGAAGCTGTTATACCGAGAATCCACGTCTATCAGTTCAGAGATAAAGAATCAGCTGTGCTATTGCTGTGGCGCCATCACCTGGCACATCTTTGCCCAGACCGCAGGAGACTTGTTTTAGATGCCCGCGGGAGAAAGATGGTTGCGAAGTCGGGCGTTTGCTCTCATGACTTGGATGGTCGACACCAGTACCATGGGTGTCATCTGTTGTATCGCACGCGCGCGAAAAGATGGTTTCGATTCCCCAGAGTACCGTAGTGGTGGCACCTGGTGAAGACTGGGCCAACGTCACTGAGCGTCGGACTGGGATGCTAGCGTGGGGGCCCAAGAGGGAAGATTGAGACCCTGCGTGCGGCGGGACTCCATTGGGAGTATTTGCTGATACGAGCGCTTAGCGGCCACGATACGAGATATGTTGGGGTAGGGAGGATAACGGTGGTTGCAGAGGTCAGTATAAAGTACATCAATCAGAGGTCTCAAGGTGTCTCAAGTGTCTCAAGCTTCAGCGGGCACGGCAATATCTAGGTTGCTAGGTAAGGTGGTAAGGTATTCGTAAGGCAGGTGCAACGCCCGTAAAACGTGGGGTCGAGCAGCTGACTGACGCTAAAGCTCGCTCGCCTCGTCCGCTGTAACCCTCGCAGCTGTTCCGCTGTATTCCCGAGCAGGAGGCAACTTGATGTTTACCGGTTCAGTGCCTCGATATAATTCTCGCGCAGCTACCCAGGCACAATCATGAATTTATAGACATTAAGGGCAACCGAACGAGACCTTTGTCGCTCCGCTGTACTTACGTCTGGGGTATTTGGTGGTGATTTGCTTTAGATACTTTGGCCCCAGTAGAAAACCTGATAAGCTGATAAGTAACTAAAGGTACAGGAGTGGCGCTTGTTATACTTGGCCGCATATTGCAACAACCAACTGCCAATGGACCCTGACATGTTGCAACTGATACTAAAAACCTGGGCTGTCTCACAAGACACCGTGAAATTTCTAGTCTGCTTCTTGTTTTCCGATTTCAACAATACTCGACTTGACTCGACTCGACTTGACTGCTCACGTCCTTTCCGCGACTCCTCTTTCAGGGTAGCACAGCCTGTTACCGCCACAAATCACCGCCAAACGGCTGTCGCCGTAGCGCCGCTATTCGTGCCTTGGTATTAACACCGGGCACTGTGAATCTCCATTCCAGGCTTGGCAGCCCGCTAAACAAAACAGCCGTACTACATCCGCTGAGGTCATCGTGCAGCTTTCCCTCCATCCTCAACCCTTGGGCTTTGCGGATCAAACGGGACTCCTGCCCTCGGAGATTACCGCACTTCACCATATGCATCGCCATTTCCCGGATATATCTGTTTTGCCATCTGTCATTCCCGCTCTGCTATTCTTTTCGACTCTCGATCTAGTTTGTCTCTCAAACGACGCACTACTTGCGATGCCGACGTCACAGCCATAGCTCTCCTTGTCCCACATCGCCCTCTCACTGCACCATGCCGCAATCTCCAGATCCTCTTAGCCATGGCCCGCCACCGCAAGAGGCTAAGAAGTCGGTCAAACTGGGTTTGACCTCGGGCGTCTTTATTCCCGTTTTTCTGAATATTCTCAGCATTCTCATGTTTCTGCGTTTTGGTCTAATCTTGGGTCAAGTTGGCTTTCTCGGCTTTCTAGGTGTGACCCTCCCAGCACTCAGCTCTACTATGCCGAAGGATACTGGTACAAATACTAATCATATCCGTAGCCTTGATGCTCACCGCATACTGCGTTGATTTACTCACGACCCTTTCCCTCTCTGCCATTGCATCCAACGGAGAAGTCAAAGGTGGTGGTGCCTACTATCTAATATCGAGGTCCCTCGGGCCGGAGTTTGGCGGTTCCATTGGCATACTGTTCTTTCTCGCACAAGCTCTCAATTCTGCCATGAATTGCGTTGGACTCATTGACTGTATACGCCTTTATGTCGGCCACAACTTCCCACAGGGCTATTGGACGAGCTATGCACTACAGACTGCAGCTCTCGCACTCTGCACTGGTCTCTGCCTTTTGGGTTCAGCCGTCTTTTCCAAGGCCTCAAATGCCTTGGTCGTCATCATGATACTGTCCATAACCAGCATTCCTATCTCCGCCGTATTCAAATCGCCATTTCGAGACTTGGAAAATGGAGTGGAATTTACAGGCTTCAGCTTGCAGACGCTTAGCAGTAACATGCTTCCACCAACCAATACCGCCGTGTATCAAGGCGTAAAGACTTTCCGTGACTTGTTTGGAATCCTTTTTCCGTAAGTTGTTGTATGCCGACCCATCCTCCAGCTTGCTAACTTGAGCCAGAGCTACATCTGGCATATTTGCTGGTGCTTCCATGTCAGGCGACTTAAAAAACCCAAGTACCACCATTCCAAAGGGCACGCTTTGGGCCATGTTTGCGACTTTTATCGTATACTTGGTCGTTATAGTATCTATGGCGGCCTCTACCACCCACGCTTCGTTTCTGGCAAATGCGAATATTCTATCTGCCACCAGCCTGTCTAGTCCAATTATTTTCGCCGGCGAATGTGCTGTGACATTCTTTTCTGCGACGATGGGAGTCATTGGTGCTGCCAAACTTTTTCAAGCACTTGCGAAAGACAAACTGCTGCCTGGACTGTCAATCTTTGGCAAGGGCACGAAGAAGGCGGATGAGCCTATTCTTGCTGTTCTCTTGACATACACCATTGCCCAAGTGGCCTTGCTGGCAGACTTGAATCAAATCGCGACATTGATTTCCATGGGCTACCAGGTACGTGTGCAACATGAAGACTGTCCGTACACTTGCTAACAAAACAGATGACTTTTTTCGTCATGAACCTGGCCTGCTTTCTGCTCAAGATTGGCTCCGCTCCCAATTTTCGACCTGGCTTCAAATTCTTCAGTTGGCAGACGGCACTCGTCGGTAGTCTGTTGTCTGCTGCGGCCATGCTCTTTATCGATGAGACTTATGCCGCCATGGCCATTTGTGTCTTGATTGCCACATTCCTCATCATACACTACCTGTGTCTCCCCAAGCGATGGGGCGACGTGTCCCAGAACCTCATCTACCACCAAGTGCGAAAGTACCTGCTGCGTCTGAAACCCGAGCACATCAAATTCTGGCGCCCACATATTATTCTTCTCATCAACAATCCAAGGCGCCAAGCTCGACTCATTCAGTTCTGCAACTCTCTGAAAAAGGGGTCACTGTATATTCTCGGTCACGTCATTGTTACGGACGACTTCGACGCCGGTGTCCACGAGGCGCGGTTACAGCAACAAGCCTGGACGAACTACATCTCGGAGTTCTCCAGAATCAAGGCGTTCGTGCAACTCACCATGTCGCCAACTATAAACTGGGGTGTCCGCAACCTAATTCTGTCTGCTGGGTTGGGCGGCATGCGCCCAAATATTGCCGTAATCGGATTCTACAACTTGGATGATCTAAGGCAAACGAACCCAGATGTTTCTATTCCAGAATTGCCTCAATCTCCTGCAAAGAAAATGCTCAAACCATCTAAATCTTCCGAAGACAGAGTTTCGCTCAAGAGGCGTCGTGGCGACACTTCAGCTAGGCTCTTGGAAGGTGCCCTGCCCACGGATGTCATTCGGACCGAGTCAATGATGAACGTTACAGAATACATGACCATGCTCGAGGACTTGGCTCTCAAGTACAAGCTCAATGTCGCTGTTGCTAAGGGGTTCGAGAAGCTCGAAACACCGCGCTCCGACAAATCCAACACGAAAAAGTACATAGATCTCTGGCCTATTCAGATGTCCGCAGAGGTAACTGCCGACGGCAAGAATATCGTCACCACAAACTTTGATACGTACACTCTCATACTCCAGCTTGGACACATTCTGCATTCGGTGCAGACCTGGAGGAACGTTTATACCGTCCGAGTCATGGTGTTCGTCGAATACGAAAGCGAAGTCGAAGAAGAGCAAGCTCGCGTTAAAGCCCTGCTAGAAAAGCTCCGTATCGACGCTACTGTGTCAGTGTTTTGGCTAGCCTCTGGCAGCCTTAAAACCTACGAGCACATTATCAACGGGAGTATCGGAGATGTTGACACGAGAATCATCGTCAATGACGCATTGAAGGACGAGGAATGGTGGAATGGATTGCACCTGTATCGTGGACGAGCCGACATGTTCGAAAGCCAGGATATGACCCAAATTACCCATATCCTCGACTCGACGTCGGGTCGCCGCGGCTTACACAATCCACATGAAGGGACCGGCTTTGACCAACGTCGTGCCAGTGTCGTGGCTGGGATAGCTGAGATTCCCAAGAAACCTGACCTAGCTACTCTATCCAAAATGGGCGTCAGTATGGGCATACATACGCACCACCTCAACGATGAGGTTTTCGATGAATCAGACCCAGAGGACTCAACAGACAGCGAAGATGAAGATGGAAAGAGAGAAGTGGAAATACAGGCGCCATATAGCTACCCACACCCTCCCACACCTTATCCGTTTGCTGAGGGAACGAGGCAGACGGAGCAGAAGCCTCTGCTTGAGGGCACTCTTAACCGGCGTGGGCGATCGCACTTGAAGAATCATCCAGGAGGTTCATTTGCACAGAGTGAGCCCGCCACGCAGCCCTTGATCCAAGCTGTGTCGTCCGATGGCCCTTCCTATGGCACAATCGCATCATCTTCAACATTGTTCCAACCCGAATCGAGCTTCAACTTGCCCCCCCAGGTGTCCAAGGTCCCCGAGGTGTCACGAACCGCCGCAAGCGACCCTTCGACACCTGAACCTGGCACTCGAGCAACGGACGCAACGGACAAGCTCGCCCAGTTCCCTACACTCGAACCACTGCTCGCGGCTAGTAATGCGCCTACTAGTAAAGCAAGCTCACGACCCGCGAGCCCGAGCAGACAGGGAACAAAGACTCCGAGAAACGGCACCAATACCCCTGTTAGACCCGCAATGTCGCGGCAGTCCTCTGCCGTCAAGTTTTCCAGCCGCCCTGTCCCCGAGACGACCGTCACCGGCGAGGACTCGCGGCTCACCTTTGCCCAGCCGACGATAAATGACGCGTCGGGTTCAGACGCGCCACGCCCCGCGCACTCGCGCCAATCGTCCCTAGGCAGGTTTGCCAGCCGGCCCGTAGCGGAGAAGCGCCCATACCTGCCCGATGGCGGCAGCAAAACTATTACCTTTGCAGAGACACCCGTCTACCAGCCGTCCTCGGGCCCGTCGACGCGCCACCACTCGCGCCATGGCTCGCAGTTTTCCTATTTTGGCGACGTCGTCTACGACATACCCGAGGTCAAGGACGCGGCGTATCATGAAGCGGCCGCCGACGTGGGCGGCTCGCCATACTCGACGCAGAACGTGGCGCTGTCATTCAACGACTTGCCCAGCCGC
The DNA here is from genome assembly GCF_000280675.1 of Beauveria bassiana ARSEF 2860. Lineage (NCBI taxonomy): Eukaryota > Fungi > Ascomycota > Sordariomycetes > Hypocreales > Cordycipitaceae > Beauveria > Beauveria bassiana. Next base: position 155,878 of record NW_007930854.1, read on the forward strand.
GCGCAGCACCTCATCCTCAACGAGCTGATGCGGCAAAACTCAAAAGACACGGCGGTGCTGATGAGCACGCTTCCGATTCCGGCAGACGGCACGAGCGGCGACGAGGAGGCGACGGTGCGGTACCTTTCCGACGTCGAGGTGCTGTGCGCAGAGCTGCCGCCTACGCTGATGGTCTTGAGCAACAGCATGACTGTGACTGTGAGCTTGTAGGTAAAATTGATGTGTTTTTTTTTCGTTCTAGTTGGCATATTGTGGCATCTTTATCCCGTAGATTGGGTTGGCTGTTCTCATGAAGTGGTTTTCAGGTTCTGAAGCGCTACATTTACATAGATTGCATAGCGAGCGATGTCAAGTTGAATAGAATCTTGCTTCTGTTTTGGATAGTCTTCTATTTTGTCTGTCTGTGTCGTCTGATATATTCTAGTCTTTATGCCATGTCGTGTTGTCTTTGTAAAAAACCAATGTCGTCGTAAATGCTGTAAATGTCAACCGCCTGCTCCCCATATGTCTCTAGCTCGCCCTTCTTTGCGCACCCATTCATTCTATATTTTATACAATCATGTACAGCCTTTATAATATTCTCTTGACGACCAGCTCGCCGGCGCCATCTTCCACCTCCACGAAGCCGCCCGCCTTGATTCTCTTCTCCCACTTTGCGCTCTCGCACCGCGCCAAAATCATGGTCATGCGCAGCGCCGCCTCGTCGCTGCTCGCGTGCTCCTGCTGCTCGCCCGCCACGGGAGTAAACGTCCAGCGCCCAAATGCCCAATTGAGAATGTAGCGCCGCGCCGGGCTGGCGTCGGGCGCGGGTACGTCGGCGTCCGAGTTGCGCGGGGGCGTGGAGAGTGTGACGACGGCCTTGATGCGATACACCTCGTCCTTGGGCGCGGCGGCGAGCAGCGTCTGTAGCTTGTCGGTGGAGATGGTCGCGCGGCCGGGGATCTCGAGGGAGAGGACCTCGACCTCGCTCTGGTGGTCGTGGTTGTGGTTGTGGTTGCCGTTGGTGTGGGTGTGGTCGCCGTTGGTGTGGTCGCCGTCAGCACTTTTGATATCGCCGTCGGTGAGCTGCTGCGCGAGGCCGCCATCGATTCCAAACACGAGATCCATGTCGACGAAGCCCTTGTCGCTCTTGACCTTGGCCACATCCACCTCCAAATCGCCCACCCTGTCTACGCACTCCTCGTAGCGGTCCTCGCCGGCGGCCTCCCACTTATTGAAGACGATCAGATCCGTATATCTAGCCTGTATCTTTGCCGTGTAGCTGGTATCCTCGTAGCCCTCCCAGTTTTCCACATCAATCACGCTCACGACGCCATCTAGAATGTAACCGCCCGTCTCGCGCGCCAGCCGATTCACCTCGAGGGCCAGCGTCGCTGGGAACGCGGACCCGCTCGTCTCGATGATGATGCGGTCGGGCGCGACAGTATCGCGAAGCTCGGTAAGGGCCGGGCCCAGCTGGCCGACGAGGTTGCAGCATATGCAGCCATTCAGCAGCTCCTGCACGCCCGAGATGGCGGCGCTGGAGGCGAGCTGCGAGTCGACGGCGAGGTCGCCGAATTCGTTTTTGAGAAGAGCGAGCTTGTAGGAAGGGTTCTTGCGGCGTAGCTGCGGGATGAGGTTGAGGATGAGGGTCGTTTTGCCGGAGCCGAGAAAGCCGGTAATGATGGTGATGGGGATGGGCGCCATTTTCGGAAGGGCAGATGGCAGATGGGACGTGCGAAGGCGCTCTGCCAGGGCAATGGTCAAAGAAACTCGGCAACGGGTATACAAACAGGAATGGACGCCTCGAAAAGACAGTCAGCGTTGGAGTGGGTGTGCGGTCAAAGTAAAGTTTCAAGATACGGTCAAGAAAACGGGTCTCCCACGCTGAAGTGCCAAGTGCCCCTCCAAGGAAAATGTTGGTGATTGTTGGCCGAAATGGAGGGGCAGGGTCGGCTGTCTCTTGACGTCATGCCATCACGCAACTTTTATCCTGAATTCAAGAAATCAATTTATCAAGATTCTCAACGGCTTTCCAACATTGTCTTCTACGACTCATCATTCTTTTACGATTCGCTGTTGCAATCTTCTCGGTGCAATCTTCCCTGACCACTACTCAAATTTCCATCACCATGGCGCAGCAAGCAAACGACAAAATGCAACCACCAGCGGACAGGCCATACAAGCGACACCTCGACGAGGCGGCGAGCCACCAGACGGAAGACTACCGAGAACCGAGCACGGTTCAAAAGGCCGTCGAAAAGGGTAAGAGACGAGCTGCAATGGCGGAGCACACGTACTGACGAAGAACAGTGTCAGAGTATATTCCTGCAGCGTCTGGGCCGTTGCAGCAGCTGACGGGACACCCAGCGGCGGCGGCGGCGAAGACGGAAGAAGCAGAGACGGCGCCTGCGCCGGATCCGTCGCAGCTACCAGAAAGACCGCTACATGATGAGCATATTGAAAATTTCGTGAGGGAGCAGCATCGTCAGGATGGGAAAAAGATCTTAGAGGGGCACAAGCAGTAGACGGCGGATTACGGTGCAGGCAGATGAAGAATGACCGCAATCCAGTTTTGCACATGTATAAACGCACTTTGATGTTAATGTGTCTGGCATGGCTCTGATGCAAGGCTGGTCTCCTTGAATCAACTGCTTCGCAACGGGTATGGTGCCGTTGCTATCAACATTGTGCTATATTTTGACGGAGCGTAATTGAGCAGCAATCTGTATACAGTGCGCAGAATAGTCTCAATTACGAGCAAGTACGACTACGATGACAGAAGAGTCTTCACAGTGATGAAATGTCCCCCCTTCTTGGCATTATCTCGCCTACGGAATCGGAACGAAAGAATCGAACCGACCTTGCGAGAAATTTCCTATATCCAAGGGTTTCTTCTCTGCTGAGCGAGTTTTCCAAAGAAAACTGGCAACGCGACACCGTGGGAAGTTCTTGGTGAAGGTCGTGGCTGCTCAGTGGCTTTTTGATGAAGAAGAGAAAAGAAGAAAGGAAAAAGGGAAACCTCTGGCGCTGAATGGAGATTTTATAGAGCGAAAACTGGTTTGCGGTGCGTGATGGCAGTATTTAAAGCTAGTCTGCTTTGGGATGGATCGGTCGCGAGCGGCTCTTGCCGAAGAGTTTGGAACGAGCGCTTGATCGCGTCGAAATGTTATGCCACGTCAGAAAGATTATAAAATCCTCGCATTCTGCCCCAATTGTGCAAAGAAGCGTCCGTGACGATTTGAAAACGCACACGCCAGTTGGCTGTCTTGGCTGACCATATATCAAGAAGCTGCATACGGCTGCATCATCGCCAATGGATTGTCTCGCTGCTTGATTACGGTCCAGACTGGCTTATAACTGTGGAAAATGCTACGTCACGCTAGGCAGTCTGACAATGAAGCCCTGATTCAACCACTCCTCGATAGAGGCGCTGACGACACATTACGAACACGTGTGATTTTGGGCGTGATGAGTGATGGATCCATTCAAAGGAAACGCAAGGACACAGAAGAGACTTAATCGTCTACTTGGTCCGGACACCTAAGAAGCTGTCACGAATGAACGACCATAGTCAGTGACTTCTAACCAGGCCTTGTATTTTGACAGATATCTTTAAACCCCATGACTAAGGCTTGTGCAGCCCCTTGCCTAGCAACTCCTCCCCAACCTCCTTGACCAGCTTCTCGTTGGGAAACGCCTTCTTCTTTTCGAGGACCGTCTCTTTGGCGTCCAGTGCGCGCAGCAAATCCGCGAGATCGCCGTTGAGATCGGTGCCAAAGACGAGGTGCCCGAGCGACAGAAGCATGCCGCGCAGCGCCTCGGCTGACTCGCCCTCGCGCGCCACGGCCTCAACCAGCGCTGCCGCCAGCTCCACCTCCTCGGCGGCGGAGAAGCGCGCCGAATCCCCGTTCCTGCGCCGCTGGCGATTCGTCAGTGCGAGATTGAACAGGAGCGACGCGGCGGCGACGCGAGTGTTGCTGTGGTTGTCGTCAAGGAAGCTCGATGAGACGAGCGTCGCCACCTGTGCGCGGATGCCGCTGTCGCCAAACACGATGCCGGGGAACAGCGGCGTGGAAAACATGTTGCACACGGCGTGGAGCGTTACGAGACGCATTGAGTACGGACAGCTGGCGCCCTTTTTATTCACGTACCGAATGATGGCGTCCATGGTCTGAAAGTCGCGCTCTTCGGCATAGTAGGCGCTCACGCGCGGATCCGTCAGCGCGGCGCGGAACAGGTCGATGGCGGTAAAGACGACATCAGGCGCAAGCTTGTCCAGGGCGTCGCGGATGCACTGTCCGAGACTCAACAGGCCTGGCAGCCTAATTTCTGCCGTGTTGTGCTTGTGGCGGATTTCGAGGAAGCTCATGACGGCTTGCATTTCTGGAATGAGGCTAAACTCGCCCATTTTGACGTGCAGTTTACTCAGAGGCGGCGTCTTGGAATACAGAATGGGCTGCGCATTTGGTGAAAAGTTCGGTAGCTGTAGCCTGTCGTGTGTGTGTAATTGTGCGCCCATCTGCGTTAGCAGCTGTGCGTTGCTCTGGAGGGCCTGTTGGTCAGCGCCGGTCCAGCGCTTGAACTGCTCGCCGCGGAAAAAAGTGATGAAGGTGGGCGTGGCGGTGATTGTGTATTTGGCGGCGATATCATGCGCGAGCGAAATGTCGACTTTGATAAAGGCAATCTGGTGTCCGTAGTGCTCAGCCAGCTGGTCGTAGAAGGGATATAGCGCCTTGCAAGGCGGGCAGGCGGGCGATGTGAAGAAGACGACCGCGGCCGCCTTTGCAGACTGGGCGAGAAGTTGATGATAGTCTTCGATCCGAACGGCGTTGTGGACTTGATTAAGCCTCTTGGGCTTTGCTGCACTGGCCGCCGTGTCGCCCAAGCCGAGCAAGCCATTTCTCCGGGCATTCATACCCTGAGTGAGCCGGGGCAACATCATGCGACCCATGGGTGAGTCTAGCACAGCTTGCGGCATGCTTGATATGTGATCGGGGATACCTTTTCCAAGAAGAAAATTGGAAAAGGAGTCTGTGAAGTTATTACAGTTGTGTTTGAATAGATCGTATGCCTGGAGTGACTTTGACGTTAACAAGGCACAACTATATCGCTAGGCGACGGAGTTTACCTCGGCAGTGTAGATGGATCTCACTGAAGTCAGATAATCGTGTATAACATCCATCGGGAGTGATGTCGTGCCGAGTAGCAGCCGCTGCATAGGTCGGCCCAGGTGTGATGAGCCGGGGACGATTTCGAGGATGCTGCCATCGTAGACGTATTCAGTGCCGCGCAGCTCTATAGATGTGTGATAGATGGCGTCGAGCTGAAAGCCCAGGATGCTCAAAGACAAGTCCTTTGCCAGCCCACCGGACAAGTCGTAAACCAACAGGTGGACTTGCATGCCGACAGGCCCGTCCATTAGTCAATGCGGGGAACCTGGCAACCGAATAAGAAATCGTGAACTACGGGACGACGAGGATGAAGTGCAAAAAATACGCGAGGCTAAGACAGGCTGATTCGGAACAGCCTGGGGGGACGGCTGCTAAATGTAGCGGGTTTTTAGGCAAGGCAGCAGTCAGACTGCGTTGGCGCGGGACGCTTTGCTGTCACAGCATACGGTTGGAAGTGGCAGCGGACAAGCTGTTGTGGTTGGCGGAGTGGCAAGTGCTGGCGCCGCATGTGGCGCAGCGAAGTGAGTGCGCATGTAAATTTTCCTATGTTTCAACGACCAAGTCATTGTCCGTACCAGAGGTCAGAATTGAGTAATGAGTTGATTGAAGAAACTTCTACGAAACTCAAGACGGTGATGAATGCTCTTCTTTACTACTAGTAAATAATGATACGAGACGCGGGCGCTATGGCAACTAGGTTGGCATTATGGCGGCGGGTACTTATTTGATAGACGACTTTTTCCTTGGGAAAATTCACGGAGGGTATAAGAACTCTATGTAGTAGACATGGTACTATTCAAGATACTCGTAGTAATATCAAGCAATTTGAGTATATTTATTTCTCACGATTCAAAAGAGATAAGAGCGATTTTCGGGAGATGGCGGCGATGTTTTCTTTTCTGTTAAAGAGCTAAGTTGCTGCCCTGTGTTTAGAATAGCAAGTGGGGTGGCGGAGGAGGACACCGCTGTGAATTAGTCCCATGATCACTGTAAACGACCAAGACGCCCTGACTGGCCTTATAGCCAGAGGTCTGCCCGCTGTAAAACATCCTGAAGCCGCGCAATTCTGCCCTGACTTGGTGCTGCCTGCTTGCCTAGTGCCTGCCAAAAAAAGTGGCCAAAACAAAACGCCGCTCGTCGGGTATTGATGCCTTCTTCCTGACCATGGCTACGCATCAGAACAAGCTAAATAAATTTGGATATGGCGAGTAACTGGTTGATCAATCCAGAGCATGCATATGATTTTTTTCGCATAGAGAATGACTTATCACGGTAGTTCTCATATGTAGTCAGTAGGTTCCTCAGACAGAAGGTTGCTTTGGTCTTTGTTTTGTCCCCCCCACGCTTGGTTGCTGCCAAGTTGCTTGGCCGGCCAAAGAAAAACAGCACTAAAATTAATAGGTACTCACAAGAGAAAGGGAGGGACATCATGCATGAAGCCCGCTTCGTCTCCCACGTTTCTCCCCGACTCGTGCTTTTCTAACCCTTCTCAGGGCTTCCCAACCGAGTCTCCTGTACGCCGCTTTCTTTTCGGAGTTTTCTTCTCTGCCACGTCTTCCAACGACAATCTTTTACTCTCGCATACCCAATCGCACGACTGCCGCAAACGCGCAAGCATCCACCTCCCCAACGACCTCCATCCCCCTGGCCCAAGCCTTCGCATCCCTGTTTCCAACGTCAATCATCTTCGGTCACTGGGCCACACAATCGACAGCGCATCAACCTCACTCTCGTTTTACCGCTGCCGATCCAATCTGTAATTTCTCACCCTGAGTTTGACTCGCACTCTTTCGTCCGCCGGCACACGACCGACTTCTTTCGCTCCCCTTGGCTGCAGCAGACGACGCCCACGATGCGCCTCACCACCCATATACCAGGCAGTGCCACGCTGCTCACGGCTTTTGCCCTACTCAACGGCATCGTCGTGCCCGTACGTGCCGCCGACGAGGATAGCTCGAGTGCCTCGGCCTCAGCGTCGAGCTCGGCCTCTGCCACGCCATCATCCTCCTCGGCTTCGGCCTCCTCTGCCTCGCCCAGCTTAACCAGTTCCGAGTCGTCGTCCGCCTCCGCCAGGCAGACCTCTGACACCAACACCGAAAGCGGTGGCCTCACCGGCCTCCCGACACTCACCAACATTGCTGCCATTCCCACCTACCCGCCGCCCGCCGTCCCCGATACCAAGGACGCGCCCTTTATGCAGTCGTCGAGTGCCCCCGAGGGTACCGTCTTCATCGCCGTCGGCGCCATCCTCGGAGCCTTCTTCCTCGCCGTCCTCATCTGGCGTGCCATTGTCAGCCTGCTGCTGCATCGCTCCGTCGAGCGCGCTTCCAAAGCCCAGCACGTCGCCAACACCAAAAAGAAGTCGGCCGCCGCCGCCGCCTTTCCTGCGCCGCCTGCGCCCTTTTACAAGTACACGGACCAAGAGTCGACGCGCTCCCTCGGCCAGAGCCCCCGCCGCGCTAACCGACGCTCGACGCGAGGCCCTGATCCCTCCAACAATCCCAGCCAGTCAAACCTCTTCTTCTCGCCCACCGCCGCCAATAGCGGTGCCGCCGGCAACCGCGGCTCTGCCTACCTGCCCTCGGGGTTTTATGCCGGCTCCGCTGCCGCCTCTCACCAGCAGAGCCAGTCTATCGGCATGGCTAATCTCAACCCGGCGTCTGGCCAGTACGCCAATGGCTCCCGCAACAATCTCGGTGGCTCCCCGCCCGAGTCCCCCATGTTTCACGCCCGCCGCGATGCCAGCACCTCGTCGATAAACCTCGCCGCGCCTCTTCAACCTGGCCAAAGAGCCCCGAGCGCTTACCTCGAAGATCTACTGGCCGAGGATCCCTCAGCCTTTCCTCCACAAAGCATGTCGGGATCGCGACGATAGACTTGAACTTACATAAGCTGCGCCATAGAGACCCGCCGCGCATCTCCCGCACATATAGCACCATATATCTTTTAAAAGGGGCGTTTTATTCTTGAATAACGGTTGGATTCTTGTTTGCTCATGTGTTATCTTTCTTTCCGAAGGTGTTGTCTTGTCTCTGCCACCCCGTTTTTTATATCTTGCGTTTTTTTTTCTTGGAAACTTGGGCTAGTATTGCTCACCATTAGCTTTCAACTCTTGTTAGTTGGAAGACTTGGGGAGAGACCATGAGTTTGTACCGCAACTATACAGTAGATGCTGTTCGATGAGCGGATCAGTCTTGCTCGACGTTTAATAATTGAAGCGGCCTAAGGGCAGACATAGATGCTACATTGCTATGTTCAGGTGATTCAATTAGGCCCAGTATAGCCCGACCAAGTCTATCCTTAGCAAGCCCAGTAGCGGCTCATTCTGTCAAAAAAAGATAAAAATAAATGACGAAGAAATGTTTTGCCAAAAAAAGCAAAGCAGGAAAACATCACAGCTTCGACCGTCAAGCCACACGAGTGCCTCTTTTGAGCCCGTCTCACACAGTGATGGCATTTGATGAATATGTATTCTGTATATTTACTTGTGATATCTAAGAGCAACATTGCTCGAATCCGTTAACCCCAAACTCCCATGTACCCCTGATTATAAACATGCAAAATTTTATATACGGCAACTGTCTTTCTCCAAATCGCTCTCTAAATGCTCGACTCCGCAATCCGCGGCGCCGAGCTCGTGCTGCCATCAATCGCCGCCATGGTCCGCGCCGCCATCTCTATATCCCCAAAGCTGATGCCGCTGCGGTCACACATGCCCCGAAAAATGCCGCCCGGATTGCGATAGAGGTTGGCGGGCGTGTCGAGCTCCGCGATGCGTCCCGCGTCCATGACGCAGATGCGGTCGTAGCCGATAATGGTACGCAGGCGGTGCGCAATGCACAGAAGCGTCTTGCCGCGGAAGCCTGCCGCCATGGTGCGCTGGATCTTGTCGTCCGTCTCCATGTCGACGCTCGACGTGGCCTCGTCGCAGACAATGATTTGTGCGCCGCGCACCAGCGCACGTGCTAGCGCCATCAGCTGCCGCTGGCCGAGCGAAAAGTTGAGCCCCTCGTCCTCGACGATGCTGTCGAGGTGAATGCGCGAGGATGACGAAGACGATTCCGCTGCGGCCGCGCGATCGCCGTCAGCATTGTCGAGGGAGGCCGCGTCGGCGCCGACGAGGTCGGCTTGGCGGAGCGCGGACCACAGCGCCAGGTCGTCGTGCTCCTGGAACGGGTCCAGGTTAGAGCGGACAGTGCCCTGGAACAGCGTCGGGTCCTGTGGGATGATGGCAAGGCGCTTGCGCAGGTCGCCGAGGCCAATGGTGGAAATATCGAGACCGTCAATGGTGATGTGGCCGCCGGATATCTCGACGAGACGAAACAGCGTGCTCATGATGGACGACTTGCCCGCACCGGTGCGTCCCACGACGCCGATGCGCTCGCCGCCCTGGACGTGCATCGAAAGGCCCTTGAGGACAAGCGGCAGATTGGGACGGTAGCGCATCTCGACGTTTTCAAACTTGATCTCGCCCTTTTCCGGCCAGCTCGGCCGCACATCCACCGTGTGCAGAGGAGCCTCCTCCTCTAGCTCGTGGCCGTAGTAGCGCAGTCGCTCGACAGCATTCATGCCGTTTTCGACTTCGGCAAGCTGGCGAATGGAAAATTGAAGCATCTGAACAATCGACAGCATGTAACTGAGCACCAGGCCGCCAGTGGACGGGCTGACGGTGAACCGAGACGTGACGACGAGAATGGCCACCACAAACACGAGGAGGTTACCAATCATGTCAAGCCGTACAGAGAGCCAGCGCTGGTTGGCAAAAGTGAGGTAGTAGGCTCCGTTCATCTGGTCAATCGACGTTCGTAGATCTTTCATAAATCGCTCGCGAAGACCATAGGCTCGAATGGACGAGACGCCGCTCAGGCCCTCGCTGAAGCGCGCAAACATGCTGGAGCGAAGCACGGATTCATAGCGCTTCACCTCACGGGCAGACGAACGATAGTAGGTCCCCGCAACCATGTAAAGAATGTACAGAGGAACTAGCGCGGCGGCAAAATAGTAATAGTAAGCAATGGTGAGGATAAAGACGGCGGTAACGTTTGCGAGAGTGAAAAAGAACATGCGAATAGCATCCGTCAAGTTGTTATCCATGACATCGACATCACGCGAGAACCGATTCGTGATGCGACCGAGCGGCGTCGTGTCGAAAAAAGACATGGGGGCTCGCAGCACACGCGTGACGGCATCCCGCAGCATTCTTTTACTAGCATTGGTGCCCATGACAGTCAGAAGCACGGCGAAGGCGAACATGAAAAAAGCTTGGCTAAAGCCGAGGGCGGCGTACACACCAATGTAGACGCCATCCGTGTACCCAAACTTGTCAGAAGTCCACCACGACAGCCACAGACTGGTGACAATGTTGGCGCCCTGAGACAGAATAAGCACAAAGGCAAGAAAGGGCAAGTTCAACATGCTTCCAGACGCCCGAATATAGCCCGCATAAACAGACCACGGAACAGACTTTTCCGCTCGCTCTTCTTGCTGCATGAGCATGGCCTGCTTCTTGTTTTTCTTGCTCTTGGCGCGTTCCTCGGCCGAGGTTGCCACGCGCTCCATCTTGGGCTTCTGCTCTTCCTCTTCGGAAGCCTCCTCTGTACTTGCTTCCTCTTCGTCCTCCTCCTTCTCGACGGCATTCGTCTCCATTAGGGTGCGGAAGCCTTGCTCGTCGCGCATGAGGTTTTCAAAGGTGTCAATGGCGCGAATCTGACCGCCGTCCATCCAGATGATGCGATCGCAGCGGTTCAGGACCCAGAGCTGATGGGTCGCCAAGATGCGGCACTTGTCCTTGAGAAGACCAAGAATGGCATTGTCAAAGATGTGACGGCCGACGTGAGCGTCGACGGCACTGAGAGGGTCGTCCATTAGGATAATGTCGGCATCAAAGTAAATGGCGCGGGCGATGTTGAGACGCTGCTTTTGACCGCCAGAAATGGTGATGCCGCGCTCACCGATTTCGGTTTGGTCGCCATTGGGTAACATGTCGAGATCGGACTGGAGAGCACAGGCGTCAATGACGTCTCTATACCAGGGCTTGTTCATCGGCTTTCCAAAGGTAATGTTGTTCTGCAGAGAGGTGTTTTGTATCCAAGCATACTGGGGACAGAAGGCTCTTGATGCGCCAAACACGACTTCACCCTCCGTCTTGCGCATATCACCCGCCAATGATGCAAGAAGAGAACTCTTTCCACAGCCAACAGAACCTATGACGGCCAAGAGCTCCTTTCGTCCGGCGGTGAAGTTAATATCTTGGAGCTTAAATGGTTGTCGCTCTTCACCGCGAGTGGCCTCTTTCGGTACGTCTTCTTCAGAGGGTTCCGTAGAATTGAGCTGTGCCTTGGCCTCCTTGGCGGCAGCGGCAGCAGCCTTGGCCTCCTTGGGGTCTTGGGGCAGTTCAGTCTCCTTGTTCTTCGTGCGCTCCCAGGTAAAGGATGCGTTGTTCATTTCGATAGCGTATTCGCCGTCTGACTTGACGACAATATCTTCCTCCTGTTCTTCCTCGAGAAGGAATTCCTCTACACGACCAATAGATGACATGGCGTCAATGACCTGCCCAAGAACGAGGGGTAAAAGATTGAGCGGAATTCGAAGACTGTTGAAGAGAGCCAACGAAGAAAAGACCTCGGCGGGGGCAAGGCCGTGGTTGGTTAGTCGGTAGGTGATGAATGACAGCATCGATGCGAAAACAGGCATAGCCATGCTGACAGAGTTGATGGCATTTCGCGTGGCCAGCAGAACCTGAATGGAATAAATTTCCTTGGAGCGAATCTCGGCCAGGCGCTCCAGAAAGGCCGTCTCCCAGCCAAAGTACTTGACAAAGCGGACTGACTGTATAATCTCTTGTGTCAAGGATACGCGCTTATCGGTAATCTTGTTGATCGTCTTGCGGCGAGCAAATAGGCTCTTGATGGCCATTGTGAGGAGTGGTACGCCAAGCACGAGGAGGCCGAAACCGGCCAAAGCACTATAAGTCAGATTGACAATGAGAAGAACCAGAGTCACAAGACAAGAGACCGGCGCTGTCCAGATGAAATGGCCCAGAGCGCAAGCTTGATCGATACGATAGGTGTCGACGCTCATCAAGTTGACAATGCGACCGTTTGCCCAACCAATCTCATTTGGTTTGGCACCGTGGGACTTACTCTCCTTTTCCGACTTTTTCTCATCAATCTTCTGGTCATCTGGCTTTTCAGTGCCACCTTCCTCTGGTGACAGAGGATCCTTCGAAGTACCGGCTTTGGCTCGGCCAGAAATGACCATTGACTTGTCGTAGATCATGCCGATCAGGACAGCACGGCTCTGGCCGCCCAGCATCATGCCTCCGTAGATAAAATGGCCAATGCAGAGACTGCCAACGACCTGCATCAACGTGATTCCAACCGCGAGGCCGACTCCCTCGCCAATGTGTGGTGGATCGGTGTGCTGGACGTGGGCGTAGTAGGCTTTGGTAGCGAATTGAATCAGGTATCGAAGGGTAAAGGGCGCAATAACTTGAAGCATAGTTGAAATGAAGGCGCAGAATCCGCTGAGCCAAAACTCGAAAGTGAAGCTGTCATAGAGGGCCATCAGCAGCGGACGCTTGGAGCCCTTTGCGATTCTGCGCTTGAAAGCGGCTCTGACTTTGTTGGTTAGTACCTCGGCCCCGCGATCGGGGTTCACGGCCCAGAGGTCACGCTCGTGCAGCTGTCTCTTATAACCGGTCTGTGTACATGGTTAGTGTATGCCGTGGTGGGCATCTGCTAGAGGATGCAAACTTGCCGTCATGAGAGGCGTCATCCAGTTGAAAAAGAGCTTGCTAAAGATGCTCGCGCCATACTCGCGGGAGACAATGCGTTCCTGGGGAATTTCTGGAATAGCTCCCCAGCGGAGCGGATTCAGCTTTTGTTTCCACGTTTTTTTCTCTTGTGGTGGCACTCCTGTGGCGGTCGTACCAACGCTCGCATCCGTGGCGTTGGTTTGGATGACCGCTAGCTCGTTCTCGTCATGGCTTTCGGACGTTGCGTGCGACTTTTTCTCGACGCTCTGCGACTCGGCGCTGTCTCTCTGGTTGCTGGGCTGCGTGTTGGGCGCATCGACAGCGGAAGCGGGCTCATCCTGCAGAGCGGCCGTGGCTGCGAGCGCATCCGGTGTCTGAAGATCCTTGCCCGGCTGATCGGCCATTGTGCAGCCGTTGCCCGAGACTCGCGGCTAGATTTATGCGGTACAGCGGAAGCGGTTGAAAGCCACTGTTGAAGAAGTGAGGCTCGACCAACAGGCTACCCCATGCGGCAGGCGACGTTTCTCGGAATAGTGGCGTCTTCAATTCCGTTTGGCGCAACGGGCGTCCAAGAGGGCAACAAGGGTTTAAGCTTTCGTTTGCTGCTTGGCCAGAACACAATGAGCAGTGGTTGGAGAGAATAGTAGAGTCGTACTCGGATTTCGCGTCGCTAGCAGAAATGGTGTTTCAGGAAGAATGGGAAAGACACAGGTAAATGACAGAGAAGTAAGCCGCGAAAGTAACAAAATAAAAAGATGCCGGCACGGCACCGAAGCAGCAACTGGTACCCGGTCATACTGTCCGGGCCTAGGCAAAGTCCGTCCGCAACTCGCTAGTAGCTGTCGCCACGAACCCACTCCGCAAAACGGGATATTTAGTCACCTTTTGATCATTAGAAGGAGTGCTATAGGTGCTCCAAGGCACCGGGAATTAATGCTAAAATGCTTGGATCCTGGCGTTGATTGGCCGGGCGTTGCGCGCCGGAACAAAAGGCCTGCCAACAGAGCGCCATCACACCACGATCTGTGTACGGTACCCTGGGTGCCTGGGGCGATTCCTTGGGCTTTTATCAACAAGCCAAGCCCGATCCCCCGCATTGCACAGAAGGAGGGCCGCTTCTCCCAGCCAGGAGAAAGCAAGGCTGTGCCATGGCCAAGCATGCGCCGGTTCAGCTTCGTTTTCGTGCGCATTAAATACAACAACACACGGCCTGCCTGCTGCTCTCAATAGCGCCCCACGCACGCTCACCAGAGCACAAGTAGGTCGTGAATGCAGCGTCATGACTCTGACAGTGCAGAGAGCAAAGGAAAGTGCAGAAGAGCGAGTCAGCATGTCTCTGCAAGGAGCAACTGTAAGCCCGGACTTGTTGGTTTAGGCTCACTGCCGCTTCCGCACATTCATGACTTCCCATTTCCTTCACCGCAAAGTGCAGTGCAAATCCTCATCGCTAAAAGTCATGGAAGAAGGTGTGGAGGGTACGAGTTCCGGTCCAGTGGACCGCAGGCTCGACCCACTGAATATTCACTGATGCATTCATTTATGCCTGCCTCGTTGATGCGACACTCTCGTATGACGCGCCACCAACCGACATGCCCGAGGTGCGGGGATTTGACACTGGTAATTGACCCGTGATCAGGGCTGTACTGAGTATAGGCCATTGTCAGAGTCAATGAAGCGCGGGTGGCAAATTGACCTGAACCTGCTAATAATAAGGCCATGGACAAATCTCTCGGCCGGTCGGGGTTAGTTGGGCCAGCGAGTTCCAGCCCCAGAACCTGTCCGACAAACTAAATTAGCGCCTCATCAGCGACGGAGTTTGCTCTGCAGAATTGTGGTATACTTGACAAGCAGCTGGACGGATTCCTTGCCTGTCACTTGGGTGTCGTGCGACGCGCCGCAAGATGCCTCCGTGATTTGCTCATCATGGCCGAGGTTTCACAAATGGTTACAGAGGGACGGGCGACGTGCCGGTGCGATACACCGTAGCAGCCAGGTGGCTAATTACTAAATTCACCGACTGCTTAGCAAAGCACGGAGATTGTCGACGCCGCGCACCGATCGCCCCATTTTGGCGGTGGGCTTTTTTCTGCCGTGACAGCTGGCAGAGCTTTTCCGTAGCAAGTGTCGGAACCGGCCAGCAAACAACGACCGGACGAGATAATTCTGCGCAGTAAACGCAGTAATCTCGAACAAGTCGTCGTCATCGCCATGGCTACTGCGGATGTACCGAGCCTTGCGATTCCGGGCCGAGTCCTCGGCCCCGTGTCCAAATATGCGCCCGGCGCTGGAACACACATTTTTGAAGGAAACGTGGTGTCGTCGTTGATGGGCAATGTGACGGTCATGCCCCCGGCTAAAGCACCCGGCCCCGCGAAACGATTGAACAAACTTACGGCGCCGTCCTCCGACGAGCTCTCTACAATCACAGTCGCACGACATGGCCGCAAGCGCGAGATTCTTCCCGACGTCAACAACATTGTGCTGGCGCGCGTGGTCCGTTTGATGCCCAAGCAAGCCATTGTCGTGATTCAGCAGGTCGGCGACACGGTGCTGCAGACGGAGTGGCAAGGCGTAATTCGCGTGCAGGACGTGCGCGCCACGGAAAAGGACAAGGTCAAGATATCCGAGTCGTTCAAGCCTGGCGATATTGTCCGGGCCCAAGTAGTACGTGACTGTTGATTCTCCAACGGGGTATGCGGATTGTGACATTGGTCATGCTGACGAGATTGCATAGATTTCATTGGGAGACCAAGCCAATTATTACCTTTCAACGGCGTCAAACGATCTCGGCGTCATCATGGCGACAAGCGAGGCGGGCAACGACATGGTGCCCATCAGTTGGAAGGAGTTTAAGGATGCCGAGACGGGCGCAAGCGAGCTGCGCAAGGTTGCTAAGCCGAGCTGAGGGATTTCTTGAGCTTTACTGCAGGTGAACGGCCAGAAAATATGCGCTGTCGTCGAGCAAAGAAATACTGTGTCGACTATGGCGACTTAAGCGCAAGGGGCGAGGCGGGCAGGGCGGCAGCAACCACGATACTGGGCTGCAGTCCGTCCATTGAAGAGACCTTGCCCAAAGCCAGACCATTGAGCCTTTAACCTGCAGGGTTGTAAGGGCCTTTGTTTAGTTTTCACTCGATCACATTGAGGTGCTTTGCCCTATTCAACGGAACTGTTTGACAAAGAGCCCAGCGTCTGCACTTGGGCCGGACTGCACCGACTCTGTCATGGCGTCGCAGACACGTGCACGCACCTCCGGGGGAAGGTTCCGTGACGTCTTTCAAACGGATGCGCCATGCCGATTCGAAGGCAAGATGCGCTGCGCTGGGTGGGCTGAAACACGTATTACTATGCTCCTCGATGACGAGCCGAAGTAGAAGAAATAGATCAAGTTGGAAGAAGCAATTTAAAATTGTCAAACCGTGCTGAACTTTTGATTCCCGAATGAATATTGCTACAGTGTGTTCGTGTCATCGCGGTTAGGTGCCTAACTAAATACCTAGGTACCTGCATTCTTGGGCAGGCCAGGTTTTGGGTGCCAGGAGAGAGAGGATGTACAGGGTCATGACGCGCTAAAAAGAGGCTAAAAAAGAGTCCACCGTGGCCACGACTCGGCAAGCTCCAGCCCCTGCAGCGTACATTCCTGACGCGAGGGCACGAATAAGGACGCCTCGGGTACCAAAGAGCTGCAAAAGAATGAAAATAAAGAAGGAATGATGGATTAAGAACAACAGAAAACAAAGAGCAAATGAAACCATAAAAAAAGAGGCCTCAGCTGACTGCCTGCCTTTGAACCTGGCCATGTTAGTCGAACTCAGGCCAAGCTTTGACAATTAAAAAGACCCATCCGTCATCCACTGCCGGCCCGTTTGACGTCGCCGCACCGAGGCTTGCCATCTGCACGAACGCTTTCAACGGCTCCAGCTTATTGACTGCTGGCCCACGCCATAGCGGATATCTCATCTTAGACGTCCTTGTACAGACCCTCGGTCGCTCCGTTGTTTGTTGTCCTTGTTGTCGTCGTCACCATAACTACATTGATCGAATCAAGTCGACAACTTTTCTCCCTCGACCGCCCGCCCGAACCAAGCCGCCACTTTGGTCACAACTACACAATCCCGCCGCATAAACAGCACCATTATGTCGGCAACAATGGTCGCTACCGTCGCGCAACCATCTATCAGTATCAAAGGCAGCGCCGCCGACAGCTCCCACTGCCCGAGCTGCGGCTCCGATGTGCCGTTGCTGCTGCCGCCGCCGCCCGAGGATCTTGCCGCTGCGCAGGCACGCATAGCCGAGCTCGAGGGCGAGGTGCGCGCCCTCAACGACAAGGCCGCCATGGCCATCAACCGCTGGGCCGAGTACGAGGTCGAGCTGGCCCGCCTGCGATCCTCGCCGCCGCGCCGCGGCCCAACATCAGCAGCACAGAGCCCGACGACGCGCAGCAGCCCCTCGTCCTACCTGCAACAGAGCACCGAGCGCATCTCGGCGCTGCTCTACTCACGCAAACCGTCCACCTCGAGCCTGCGCGGGGGCCAGCCGCCGCCTACGCTCCAGACGACCATGTCGGGCGGCGGCGGCGGCGGCGATTCGCTGCTGGCCACGCCCACAACGCCGACCGTCGCGCAACACATGACGGAGGACCTCCTTGAGGCGCTCACCCGCGAGCAGGGCCTGCGCCAGGAAGCCGAGGGCCGCCTCAGCGCCACGAGCAAGGAAATGGAGGAGCTGAGCGTGGCGCTGTTTGAGCAGGCAAACGAAATGGTGGCGGACGAGCGCCGCGCGCGCGCCAAGCTCGAGGAGCGCGTGGGAGAGCTGGAGAAGCGGGATGCGGATAAGAAGAGGCGGCTTGATCGGCTGGAGAGCGCGATAAACCGCATCGAGCGTGTCAAGAGCCTCCTTCAAGAATGAGCGGCTGGGACCATAATATCTAATCATACCTACATTACGACATTTTACGACGAGGGATGAAAGCAACAGTATTCATCCCGCAAAGAAAGCAAAACTCGGGCAATTTCGATACATCTTCAGCTAATATTGTCGTTTTGCGCATCGAGATGCTCCTTAGGCTCTGGCACCATCTACCGTGTCGAGCCATTGGAACTGGTGGCGCTCTTGATCGGCATGGTTGTGAAACACGACAAACCTGTAAAGGACAGCAAAAACAGACGAAACACCGGAGCGCATCCGCCGTGGGAAATCATAATGATTATGTTTCACCAGATTTCCTTTCTTCTGACTCGTTGACGAGTTTTGTTGCAGGGGCTGTGTTTGCCCGAATCGAGTTTCGAGCACACACATTCAAGATTCTAATACAGTTGCCGACATGATTGGCACCGAACTTTTTACTATAATTCCAGGCAGGGCTTTCGATTTTGATATCTTTTTTTTTCTTACCAGTATGGGAAAAGGGGGGTTAAAGCATAGCATTGCGAGGGGAGACTTTTTGATCTTTTTGGGGTTGGTTTTGGTCTTTCCGAAATCGGCAATTTTTCTTTCTTGTATTACTTGTTACTTCAATCAGGAGAGACAAAGAGGTTTTTTGCGAAAATACAGAATTGTTAATCACACGATTTTCTTTTCGTTTGCCTCTCGCTGAATCGATTTCCATTACAATGCAAAAGTGACGTTTGCCATGAAGCTTCGGAGCTTCGTGCTTGGCATGCCCCTATCGAGCTTGACAGCCCGCAGTGGTGCAAGTTATGGATTTCTTGCGCGGCGAGCCTGCTCGTAGAATGCCAATATTATGTGGAGAAGTTTTGTTGTTGGCTCTGCGCCGGAATGTCTTTTTTTCTTCGCCTCTGATTCGCAGTTAGACGGGAGTTTTCATCTGGGTCTGACAACATGTCGGCGGGCATTGGCGCTGAGCAATGGCGATGGTGCAGTCATTATTGGAGGATAACCCCTGTATATCTTTGATAACTGTGACGCACAATTTTGTCTCCTTTCTCACCACTCTCAGGTTATAGTCTAACTGCTCTGGCTCAGGTAGTGTCGTGACGCGTCCGCAAAAATGCTTCAATATATTCACTTTTTATACCTGAATATGCTCAAATCCCAGAAGATGCCATATCCAAACGACTTGCAGCCCATAAAAACAACTCCCTTTGCAATTTGGTATCTCGCTACTCCTTTGCCATCTCGTCCATGATCCACTTCTCCAAGCCGCCCTTTGCGATAATCTCTTGCAGGTTCGCGGGGAACTCGCCCACCTTTTCCTCCCACTGCTCGCCGCCCTCGCCCTCCTGGACCTGGACGACGCTCCGTGCCACGTCCCACGTGAGCGTCCAGCCCGTGCGCCGCGTCGTGACCTTGTCGGTGAAGACGGCGCGCAGGCGCTCCACCAGCCGCGGGACTTCGAGGCCCAGCAGACCGTTGTTGATGCTGTTGCGGGAAAAGATGCTGCCGAAGCTGCCCGACACGACTAGCGGGATCTGTTTGGCCAGCAGCGCCGTGGCGGCCTGCTCTCTCGACGAACCGCAGCCAAAGTTGTAGCCCGACACCAAAATGTCGTTGGGCTTGGCAACGTGGCGAAACTCGGGGTCGTAATTCTCCATGCACACCTGGGCCATGGTCTCTTTGGTGAGGTCGTCCTGGTACGTATACTTTCCAGCGTAGATATTGTCCGTGTCCAGGTTATCCATGTCGCAAAAGACAATTTCGCCGGATATCTTCTCGGGGAAGCCGGACAGGATCTGGGTACCGCCCTGGGAGGACTCATCGCCGCCGGCAGAGGATTCGACGCGGTCGATGAGGGATTCGAGCTGCTCAAGGACGTTTCCGAGTTGGCTCTCCGTCGTCTCGGGCGCGCCAGTGCCGTACCCGTGCTCCACGCCCTTGTAGTCTTCCGGCACCGTGTAGGCGTCCGTTCCTGAGATGAAGCCGCTGAGGGCGCTGGCGGCGACAACCTCGGGGCTCGAGAGGTAAGCCAGCGCATCTCGGCTGCCCATGCGTCCCTTGAAGTTGCGGTTCGAAGCAGAGATGCCCACCTCGCCCGGCTCCAAGAGACCGGCCCCCATGCCAATACACGGCCCGCAAGCAGCGGGCAGTTCAATGCTGCCGGCCTCAAGCAGAGCTTGCCAGTCACCTGCATCCTCTGCAGCTTCCTGCTCGCGGGCCGAAGCCGCAGCAATGTACAGCTTGACACCGTCCGCAATCTTGGGAATCTTGCCGCCGTTGGCCTTGGCCGCGTCCTTGAAGACCTTGGCGGCAGCTGCAAGATCAGAGGCTCGGCTGTTGGTGCACGACACGATGTAGGCCTTGTCCACCTTGATCTTCTTGGGCGCAAGCTCGTTCAGCGGTGTTGAAATCTTGACAGAGTTGGGGCCTGAAACATATGGTGAGACAGTGGAAAGGTTGATATAAAGTTGCTTGGCGTATTGAGCGTTCGGATCGGCCCTAGGGGGATTGGCGTAGAGTTCGTCGATCTTTTCGTGCGTGATGCGCTCGATAGTATTGCGTTCGGGACACATGGCCGCCTCCGTCGCCTTGTAGCGGAGCCAGCGCTCCAAAGTCTTGTCCACAGGGAACTGTTGCAAACGCTCATTAGCAATGACCAACACCAGAGATGAGGTAAATGACGTACCAGCCCTGTTAGGGCACCCCATTCAGTACACATGTTGCTAATCGAGATCCTATCATCGATCGGAATGCTTGCCATGGTCTCTTCGGATCCGGAGAATTCGACTGCGTGATTCAGCACATCGCTTTGGAACAGTCCGCACAGTGCGACAATGACATCTTTTCCGGCAACACCGGGAGGAAGGACACCAGTGAAATTGACCTTGGCTACCGGGGGAACCTGGAACCAGGTTTGACCGGTCGCCCAAATGCCCGCGGCGTCCGTCCTCACCACAGAGAACCCTCCGGCGCCAAGCGCAGAGTAACTCGTTGAATGTGAGTCGGACCCAACACAGAGCTTGCCTGGCCAAACAAATAATTCCTCAATCTGATAACATGTCAGTATTCCAGTCTGGCCTCGGACAAACTAGACGACGTACCATCACCTGATGAGATATTCCGTGTCCCGCAGGGTAGAAAGCCACGTCATTTTGCTCAGCAAAAGCTTCAATCATTTTGTATTTTTTGAGGTTGGTCTCCGATTTGTTCTGCACGTCGTGATCGATCGCAAACACCATTTGCTTGGGGTCCTTGAGACCCTTAAAGTCCGGCCACTTTAATACCTTTCCCATCACGGCAGCCGTATTATCGTGTGTGAGTAATCTCCATGGTTTGACTGAGACGAACGACCCGCTTCGCACAGTCTTCCCTGGCGGCAGACCGACGGCGTGGTCCTGAATGATCTTTTCGGTCAGAGTCTGGGGCCCTCTCTTCTCCTCGGCCGGTGGAGCAGCCCAAGAAGTCTCGTCCAGAGTCGCGCGGTTGGCAGTTGTCGTTCCGATGGTACGGTACTGGCATCGCACGTGTCGAGTTACGGACGCTGTGGGTTGAAGACGCTGGCTGGAAATCGTCGTGGTCGCGATAGGACGTCTGGCTCGGCTAAGCATGCGCGCCCATTGCGCAGAGGCGGCGACCTGGAAAGGGAGTTAGCAGGTATGATAGACGGTTGGCAAAAAAAGAAAAGAAAGACGAACCGGTCTGTACGACATGGCGCGCAAGACTCGACAGGTCGCAATTGAAAAATAAAAATAGAATTAAAGTGAAGCTTTAGCTGAAGTTTGGGAAGCAGGCTGACTCTAACAAGTCTTGCGCAAAGCCGAAGACGGAGCCAGGTGGGGCGTTGAAATTGGTAAAATTCAAACTCTAATTCGTCAGATCAGTGCCAAGCAGGTCCGCCAGGGATGATCCCATATAAGTGAATCTTGCATATACAGTAGTTTGCTGACGTACTTTAACAGATTTTCTAGTTAATTCCAAAATAGCAAGAGAATATGCTAGGTATTGTCTGCGATTTGCTTTTTAGAGAGTTTTAAGAAGCCAGTACGTGAGTTGGATATAGCGCATGTGCGAGACTTCGTTCTAGATGAATACGACACAGCGTGCGATACGCTTATTTAACTTGGCGCATGCAGAATAGAGTAAAATATAAAAGTATTTATGTAATAAACTTTGTATCTAACTCTTCGCCGATACAGAAAACACCTTTCGAATATATTTAGAACCATCTAGCATACAGTCGGATCTAATGCGAAGGACTAAAGTGGTAGTTTCATTGAGTCAGAGTCGGTCCAGCTTCATCCCAAATGCCCTTGAAAAACCTCATGTAACTTATACCTCTTCTGAGAAAAGTGAAATAGGATATATCCATTCTGAAAATCTTTCCAAGCAAGTAGAAAATTCTCATATGGGGAAAGAACCGCGACAATCCGGTCATTTAGTGTCACTGCCCGTGTGGCAGTCGCGGCCAAAGACTCCAGCTCCGTTATGCCCAAAAAATTGGCATGATTCGCAATATAACAATTTTCCTCGTTTCCTATAACACGTTCTTTGTAAAAGGATAGTATGTCGTTGACAATGTCTATCCACTCTGCAATCTCTGGAATGGCTGCAAGGAAGTCTCCCAGTCTATCGTGCTCAGGAAATATCGAATTCGGGAATAAGAAAAACGCATGCGCTTCGCCATCACCACTTTTCCGCCTAAACCAACCGGGAAGTTGGTCCGCCAAGGCTGGAAATCCATTTGGATACTGAAATTCGACCCCAGTAGCTGCAAGCAAATCGATGGAACTCTTAATGATGCAGCTTGTGGCGTAAGGACCGAATAATTTGCAGGTTTCATAGGCGATGTGGCGTGCAAAATGATCGTAATGAGGGTCCCCTTGGGGCTCGTTTTTGACCAGCCTTTCTGCGAATCCTTGTAGCCTTTTCACCCTCTCTGTCACTGTCCCTTCATCCATGTAGATGGTGAGGCTAGTGTATATGGCAATGTAAAGTTTGACTTCCGCCGGCACATGACGGTACGCAATATTGGTAAGATCATAGCCTATCTGAATGGGTCTCAGAATATCTTTGTAGTAAGTTGTCGATAGATCATTAAATCGGAAGGCCTCCTCCACGTTCTGGAGTAGTTGCGGGTCCTCCGGGACTGGTTCCTGACTTCTGTCATAGCCCAGATTCTTGAGCAGTTCAATCAAAATAGACCTATATTGGTTGAGATAAGAAGAAGTGTTGACGGTGACCCCAACAAGGGCCACCGTGGCTGACATTCTCATGCGTATTGTAGCTTAATCAGAGAGGGTTTGTAGAAGCATTTTGTATTCAGCTGAGGCGATGACTATGAAGAAATTGTAGAAAGCATGGCAATGGGAAAGGTTTACATACCATTTATTATTCTCGGACCTCGCTTGGACTGTAATACTTCCTTACGAGATGGGCTTCAACGCAAGCAGTGGCAAAAAAAAGGGACACACTCTTCTAGCTATATTTTAGACTTTTTACGTAAATGACCAAACTGGTAACTACGCCGTATTTCTCGTAATTATGATGACACCTATTCCTAGTTTTCGGCCCTCGCTGTTTACTTACGATATAAAACCTCTCCCCCTGACATAATATCTATATGAGGTTACTGCATAACGCCCCGCCGTGATGAACCTGCGTGCGAATTCGGGGGGAGGAGACTAAATATACCCAGTTTGCCAATAGTGTAGTATTACCATATATGACGAAAGTCTTGGAGGTCATATCATAATGATATGGGCAGGTCCGCCGCCATATCATATGAGCCCTATATGATATGACCACGATATATGGTAGTACGCACGACTATATTATTTGCGTGACCCTGCTGATACTAAGCCAGCGAAAAAGAATTACAATACACTAAGTATAGCCTCAGACCGAAAGCAAATTTAATCTATTGTCTAGCGTAGTTATATGAAGGCCGTCATCCGCAAAAGCCAATCTACCATCTTTGCTAAGCAATGATTTAAGGCATTCAGTCGCTTCGATGCTCTCAATGCCCATGCGGTGTCTACGATCAGTGATGGTGATTTCCGTACACAAAAATAAGCGTTCTGGCTCCGCCAACATGGCCGAAATGGATAATACATATATCTGATGAATGTATTCCCCTTTTACTATGATTCATTTTAACTTTAAATATTTTATATATTAGTCTACCCTTCATACCCTCTTAGTAATTTTGAATCTGCAGTTATGGGGTCCTATTATAAATGACTGTTATTGTTAGCACAGCTTCTCAACTTCTGGTGCAACATCTCTCTGCACCTGGGGAAGGTATTTACCTCATTAAAAAGAAACTCTTTTCTCTTTGGTTGTTTCCATTTTATACTCCGAACCAGCTCACACAATGCAACTTTGAGCTCCAATAGTGCAAAAGTGCTGCCCAAACATCTGCGACTGTGTAGACTGAAGGGCACGAAACGGCCGCGCGCTTGGCTCGAGCGAGCCATGCTCTTGATACTATCAATGTCATGGCCCCATCTGAAAGGATCGAATTCTCTTGCAGACTCTCCCCAGACCTGCGGATCGGTTTGAACGCCAAGAACGTTCCATCCCACCATAGTCCCTGCGGGTAACAATATTTCGGAGCCAAGTTGCATCGGCTTCACAGTCCTGCGGTTCGTCAGGGTCCCCAAAGGAGGGTAGAGCCGCAGAGTCTCATAAATGACGGCGGCAAGCAGCGGGAGACGGTCAATATCCCCAGAGGTGTAGTCTGACGGCAGCATGTTCATGACTTCACTGTGCAGCTGTTCTTGAATATCGACATGGACGGCGAGATTGAACATGGCTGATTGCAACGCTGCTTCAACATTCTCGTGGCCGGCTACAAGAAGCTGCTTGAGATTAGACCGATAATGAAAGTCGGATAGCTTTCCAGAGTGGCGTGCGCGAACCAAATGATGGACCATCTTCAGCTCACTCGTACCAGATGCTGGAAAAATGCGGCTCTCAGCAATATCGACTAGAGTGTCCTCCAGCTGCTGGATTACAGCCGCCGCCTTCCTGTAACTAGCTGGCCGCCAGGGTAAAGAGAAAGTCACATTGAAGATGACCATTGCTCTTGCCATCCAACTCGAGCTTTGGAGGGCAGTTATTTTTTGTGCCGACGTTTGTTCAAAAGACAGAGGCCACTCGTCTATATCCATGAAGTAATGTGAGTAAATGGTGACGGCCCAGCGCCAGATCAAGGAGTCAATGGATATTCCCACATTGGAAACGTCCAGTTGCTGCGCGTCGTGAAGCCTATTCGCAAGGGAAGAAGACTCAGATCTCATGAAATCGATTGCAAACCGTTGCAATAAAGCTGGTTTCAGGATATTGCAGAAATCAGCATGGAGTTCACCATTAGAGTCTATGATGTTCTCTCCGAATAGTAAGCCACCATTGCTGCGAGGAACCCGTGACCATATCCCGCTTTTTTCCACGTCTTTGTTTGAATCCTTAAAGACTTGCGCCAAGTAGTCAGGGCGTGAGAGGACGATGCTCCAGCAGTTTCCCTGCCAGACAGCCACGGCGCCATGCTTTTCCGCCTGCGGGCGCACTTTGGTGTTATAAAAGGCGATTCGAGATTTTCGAAAGATCTGATTGTGTGCCTGCAGCCAAAGTGGAATGACGGGAACGTTTCGAGGAAAGTCTCGCGGTCGCGACGTCAGAAAGGCCACGGCTGCGCACGGCAACAGAACAAGAAGAATAGTAGACACCAAGTAAAACATTTTGAAAACAGTGGTTTTCTGTGACGCCTGTTGTTAGTGGATTGAACTTTTCACTTTATACACATACTTGCAGAACGCTTCGTTCCAGAGCGCACGGGATGGTGTACACAAGAATGACTCGGAATTGAAGGGCCCCGTATCCGTACTTTGGTGGTGTTCATGTTATCATAGATGAATTCGCTCAGGCATGCGTTGCTTGTCTCAAGCTGGAACATCAAGCTGCATGTCTCATGGTGGCCAAAAAAAGTGGCTGATCAATAGGTGTGAGACCAGCTTCCGCCTCTTCCCGCAACATTTACGGCTATCCTGTCCCTGTCAATGACGTCTGAAGTATCCGAAGGTACCTGTACTTTGTAGAAAAGCAAATACCAGCGATGGACTTTCCGGGCCAGCCTCCTTCATTATTATTTGCCCCAAGGATCCATCCATGCCTCTCTATTGCGCATTTCTTTCATTGTCAAGACACAGAAGATGAGTATCTGGCGCGAATTGCTGAGTGCCCTGCTGGCTGGGGCACTATTATATGTCGGTGTTACACTCTGGAGATATACCGTCGCATTGATGCTAACACAATGCTCAGGCAGCTTTGAAACCAGTCACGAGGCGAACTGCTAAACTTCCTGGCCCTTGGTACTCGAATTGGACCAGTGCGGTGCTGAAATACAAGTGGCTCACCGGGCAAAGACCTTTATATGTTCATGATTTACACCTGAAATACGGTACGTGAAGAAAGGCTCAGAGTAGCGTTGCCTTTGTATGGGTCACAGTCACCAACTGATTCAACTCATCAGGCCCGGTGGTCCGCATTGCCCCTGATGAAGTGGACGTTACAGATATCGAGGCCGTCAAAGAAATTTACGACAGCCAGGAAACGTTCAAAAAGTCGTCATTCTATAGGAAATTGACAGCAGTCCGCACACCTGTTCTTTTTGCCCTCTCCGATGTTACCACGCACAGGCGACTGCGGCGGCTTATGAGCACGCCTCTTTCAGTATCTTCTCTGAAGACACAATTTCCATTGGTACGATCGCGAGTTGAGCTATACATCAAGAAGGTCAAGGACGAGAAAATATCTAGAGGCGTTGCAGACCTGTTCAAATGGAACATGTTCCTGGCCACTGATGTCGTCGGCGAACTGTCTTTCGGGACATCATTCAATACACTCGAGCTGGGCAAGGTAAGCGAGTACTTGACTATCATCAAGCATCATGTATCGGAGAATGCTGATAATGACGAACATTGCTTGATAGAAAAACGACTATGTGAATCTCATAGAGAGTATCGGGCCGATGGGTGCTCTACGGAGTGCGTTCCCTTTAATGGCGTCACTGGCCTTTACCCTGCCTATTCCAGTCTTCAGATCTGTAGCAGATGCATCGAAGCGAATACGTCACTACGCTCAAGAGTCCCTGAGCCGGTATTACAAGCTCGCATCGTCGGACACGGACGATGTACACCACACCTTGTTCACAAAGCTACGCCGGTCAGAGCAAAATGGAGAAATCTCATTTGAAGAGATCTGTGCCAACGCACAGGGATATATCTTGGCTGGCAGCGACACAACAGCGAGCACCTTGACTTATCTCATTTGGTCCGTCTGCCAGCGACCGGACATCAAAGAGGAGCTGGTCGAGCAGCTCAAGACCCTGCCGCCCGATTTTGACGACGACAGCCTGCGTAACATGCCAATTCTGGGCAACGTGATTGATGAGACGCTCCGACTCTTCCCGGCAGCCCCTTCAGGTCTTCCCCGCGAGACTCCTCCAGAAGGAGCCACCATTGCGGGCTACCGAGTCGACGGAGGCACAGTGCTCTGTGCACAACCTTACAGCATGCATCGAGACCCGGCCGTGTTTCCGAATCCTGAGCACTTTGACCCCCATCGCTGGCAGGAGCCAACAAAGGCCATGCTTGACGCTTTTATGCCATTTGGCAAGGGACCTAGGGGTGAGTGGTGAATGAGCCAGCTGAGCCAGTTGAGCGGAGAGATTTACTAACAAACGTGGCATGCAGTATGTATCGGGATGAATCTAGCGAGGATGGAGCTTCGCGTGGCGACTGCGAAATTCTTTTTGGAGTTTCCCAACGCCATTGTGTCGACTCGCGAGGGATTCTCGAGCAAAGATATGCAGCGAAGGATGTTTTTTGTGTCCAACCCTGCCGGGAGACGCTGCCTTGTCGAGGTGTGAGGCCAACAGAGTGATGGGATGTGATGCAATAGTATTGTGCTATCTATAGTATGCAACTGTTGACACTCTGTTGTAATTATTGACTAGTTGTGATCTTTGGTGAACATGAAAAGTGAAACATACCTCGTACTCTATGTGACTGTTCCCAGAGGAGGTTTGGGAGTTTGCATTGGGGCTTAGCCGAACATTGGGACATCGTGCTAGGGGCATCGGGACTGCGGAAAGACATGTATGATGAGCTCACTGAATTCAATAGCTTGTTTAGCAAATTTGATATTTGAACGTAGAGCAGAAACATTTTGAACGGCGAGCGTTACGCAGCCAGTCTGCTAATTTGGCCACGAGTGAAGACATGCACCACTATTTCCGAGGATACAAAACTGTTTTACAACGTCAAAAATGTCAACAGAACAAGATTCATTATAGCACTAATACACTATAGAAGAGTTTCGTGGTTGAATCCAATAAATTAGGATTCAGACAGTCTTTAGCCGAAGCGCTCACTTGGATGGTGGCGCGAGCGTCGAGGTAACAAACGCAAACAATCTCTCCAGCCAGGATCGCGAGTCGACATCCACCTGCTGGCTCACTCCGCTGATGGGATACTCCTTGGTGTGCTTCCACGGGAAAACGTGCAGATTCTGGGCATTGAGCAAGTTGACGTACTTGGCAAACGCGCTCACCATGGCCAAGAGATCCTCCCGCGCGTCCGCCTTGTTCCTGTTCTGCAGGACAGACTTTTTGATCATGGCCGTGATGGCCTCGTGCGTCGAAAAGAGGTAGTTGGCGCCCGTGTAGCCGACAAACTCGGAGGGCACCGAGGCAAAGACGGTGTAGAGCGCGGCGAGCTGTTCCAGGTCAAAATTGGGCTGCGTGGCTGCGACTTTGAGAATGTTGTTCAAGACGTTGTAGCCCAACGGTCGGATTTCACCATTGATGAATACCATAGTCGCAAAGTATGATCCTTTGGAGCCTGCTAGGGAAGGAGAGAGTCCCTGATGAACTTTGGCGAGATCCTTGGATATTCCTGACCAGGAGGCTTCAGTCTGAGGGTGATGGAGTTAGTACATGAGTCAGACAAAAGGATTGGAGAACCAAAAAAAAAAAGAAGAAAAAAAAAGAAACTTGAACGGAAGCCTCATGGCTGATGCTTACCTCTTGATGAATTGCCGCCACGAGGTCTCGGATCTCTGGCGAAACCCCAGCTCTTTCAAGCGCGAGGGGGATCCGCCCCTTTGGCTTGGGCTGGCTGGCATCCCAAACAATCACCTCAATGACTTGCTTCGTCTCGTTGCAGGCCTTCCAGATGCCCCGGCCCGCGGTGCGCAGCTTGTCCATGTCTTCCGGGACAATGTTGCCGCACGGCGCGGCAGGTAGGTACTCTGTGAGCGGGCCATACTTGACAGCTAGATGCTGAAGTCCCGAGAGAAATACTGTGCCGTCCGGCTCAGTGGTCCGGTCCGGGACTTTAAAATCTGCTTTGGTGTACTGAAGCGGCACAGTTGGCTATTAACATTTGGTCGTTTTTATTTTGGTGGTCTCTTTCTTGGGAAGGGGTTTTTTTTTGGGGGAAGTGTTGTATAACTGTGCCACTTACAATGAGCTTCTCCGTCGGCACCAGGTGGTAAAGGTGGTCTCCAGACACAAGAGCGTGGTTCTGGAGAGAGCGATAGGGTAGATTCTCGTAGAGCAGGTCAACCAAAGCTGGATTAACATCGTGGCGCATCTCAGCCGTCACGGTGATGTTGAGCTGCGGCCAGCAGATGTTTATCCGACGGGTAGATACCATTTTTGCAGAATTGTCAGAATGAAGCCCAAGTATAAAGCAGTGACAAGATAAGAGCAAGGTACAACAGTAAATCGTTTCAAGCCCCATTAGGCTCGCAGCTTCTCAAGTTCTTATACTCAACAAAACTCTAGCTACAGCGGCCTGTTTTCCTATCCTAGCCCGTCTCCGTCAAGTTCCCCACGATGAGCTACTCGTAAGCAGAACTGCAGTATCGACGCTTCCGATCGTCGATTCACAACAAAGTGAACCCCGCCGGCGAAGCAATATTTTCAAGCCCGTATTTTGTTACAAGACATGTTTTAACATGACTTGGGACTACCAACCGAGACAAGAGTTCAATACGACTTGCGCAGTCACCCGGCGATATGTTTGTGAAACTGAGGATCCCTTGGGCTGTGCGGCGGCTCCAAAGAGTATTTCTATCCACATATAACCAGGCTGTAATACATTACGAGTATATAATTGCAGGGATTATTACCATTATTACCTAGATCT
Organism: Beauveria bassiana ARSEF 2860; assembly: GCF_000280675.1. Taxonomy (NCBI): domain Eukaryota; kingdom Fungi; phylum Ascomycota; class Sordariomycetes; order Hypocreales; family Cordycipitaceae; genus Beauveria; species Beauveria bassiana. The sequence goes on from NW_007930854.1 coordinate 185,895, forward strand.
TAGTGTATTTATCGGTATTTGTGGAAAGTGACAGTACTTTAATGAACTAGGAGACATCACCAAAATCTAGGTACCTTGAGCAGTGTATACTATCATTGGTTACTATCCCTTGTGAGTGACCGCTTTGGAGCCGCTGCACATGCAAAGGAACAGTTTGCCCGTTGAAGCTAGTGATTGTCGCATTAATGTAGGTTGCAACAGATCAGGACTTGCACACACTTACCGTGCACTCGCACGTGCCTCACTCCCGGCGCGAAAAAGAAAAGAACTAAGAGATGGAAAAAGAAAAGAAGAAAAGAAGAAAAAAAAAGAAAAAAAAAGAAAAAAAAAGGCTAAAACTACTGCTAATCCCTGCAGAACTACGAAAATAGACCGAGCTCCAAATCCGGAAGCCCTGTAAACTGGGCCGCCGATGCATAATACTGACCGCTGGTTCCAGTGTGTCAACAACAGCAAACTAGGATAATTTGAATACATCAGATAAATCTAAGAAGATATTTTAATTAAATTAAGATGGGCAGGTAATTTCTCTCTTTGAAATGATAGGTATTATTGCTAGATGATGGCTTACGCTCAAAGTGAGCCTTCTATCTGGACTTGCTGGATTTTGTCCAGTTTAAGCTGCAATGTTCTTCGTGGTCTTCTTTCATCTCATCATGTCGTAATCATCAACTCGTCATGCATAGAATAAAGGCTGAGCACAACCATGTCATAACCTCTACTGCCGAGTGGTGCTGTTTCATACACTTCAGCGGCAAGAGTTTTAAGCTGCGTGTCTGATATTTGGCTCTACGAGTACAGGTACTTTGTCGAGCACTTTTGCCGTGTGGGCAGTGCTTCATCCCACCTTTTGCCGTGCATTTGTGGCTGCCTATTGCAGTGTTTGTGTGGCCGAGACTTCGGATGAAAGCTCTGATTGTGGGAACATGTCTGACGATTTTGCGATCGGTTTCAGAACCGCAGTGCGACATTTCAATCGTGCTCATGCAACCTATTGACCTAGTTCACACAAAGGTTACAAAACAGACCGCCGGTGCTCAAGCAGATGTGTCAGCAACAGCAGTGTATTTCTCTACGCACGATATGTTATAAAATATAAGATAAATCTTACCAAATTTTTTATATCATTCTCTATATAGCAGATGCTTTCGCTAGGAGACTCACTCTTAATTTTGTCCTTTTTCCCTATCATTAAGAATGAGCCTTACTCCGTGTGCCGGCGATCTGTTTTTGTCACCCTTGGGGTTCAGTAGGACGATCTAGAATGTCCTCGCGGGCCGCCCGATCGACTGCAACAATAGCTCCACATCTTTGAGTCAGTGTACTGGTATAATTCCTTTTCATTTTGATACTACGTCGGATGATCATGGAGCCGATAAGACTCACTTGTACACGTTGTGATGTCGTAGACGTCCAGAAATAGTCTCACGCCTCCTGTGCAACGATCAGTTGTCATCATCGTGACTTGGAAACGACATCTTCCAATTAGAATCACTGCGAGACTATTCATCTTCAGAAGCAAGTAACTCTCTGCCATCATTTCATCTCTTCTGCATATCCACTCAGACCCTTAGCTCTTAGCGTTGATTGCCGAATTACCTCTGTCGCATTGTGGCTCAGCCTACGCTGCCACTTCTTCCCAACGTCAGAACCACCGCCAGCATGGGAATGGCAACTTTTCCACAGGACCCAATACTGGTCCAGCTTCTTATTGCTAGTCAACATGTTGCTGACCCAGAACCCATGATTCACGATGTCATGGGCTTCTCGAAAAGCTATGGGCATCTGCTTGGGGACATACTCGCCACGCGCCAGCGTCTCCTGCTGCAGCTTCCTGAAACAGTGCTGGATCAGAGAGGATTGCTGAAGGAAGTGTCTCCATATATTTTTCTCTTTTACCAAAGCGCTTACGAATTCTTGGTTGGCTTTTTCGCCATACGCGCCCTTGGTGGCGCTGCCATGCCCCTGTGTAAGTCCGTGTCGTCTACTTGGCAAGGAGTGACCATTTTTGAGAGAAGGTAACTAATGAAGCTGATTTAGCCGAGGGTATCCTTCCAGAAGAGGCAAAGTATTTTCAGTCAAAGACGAGAGCATCATGCATCCTTTTTGGCAAGGGCTGTGATGTAAAGGTTGCTGCCATTTGCGCAGCAGTGCTCGAAAGCAATGACTCGCCTCTATTTGCATCGTGCTCCATTTGCACAGATGCCGACGCGCAAGTCGCAGCCAACGTGGCAATTGACGACGCGCAATCTTTAGATCCAAGTGGCCCTGGTATCGTATTTCTCACATCAGGCACCTCGGGTCCCCCAAAGGCAGCAGTACTTCCCAGGCGGAGCCTCGCCGTCAAGTACCTTGTCCCGGCGGGAAGCGCCTCCCTCAACCATCGAGCGGGCCATTGGATTGGTGGCGCTGATACAATGATTGAACCAATCTTGACCGGACATACCTTGCACTGCATCGGCTTCAAAGCGACTCTGGATGAGGTTTTGCAGGCCTATGTCAACAACCGCATCACTCACGCCATGTTTGCCCCTCGCGTACTAGCAAGCCTGAAGGATGCCATTGTCGGACCATCGGGCACCCTCTCAGATGACGTCAAAGCAAAGTATTCTGACTTATTCAGAGGTCTGCCGACAATTTTGTGCGGAGGAAACTTTATTGATCCGGCCGTTGCCAGTTTCTGGGTCGAATTGACAGGTCGACCGCTTCAAAACTTTTACGCAAGCACCGAATGTGGCATCAGAGTGTGTAGCAGTATCTCTGGGCCTGAAGTATGTGTATCCTTCGTTCTTGACGCGATCTCAGGGTTAACATCAGAGTACAGGGTTGTATCGGAGTTCCCGTTGAAGGTGTAGAGATGAAGCTATCTCGTGAGCCGGTGGGCGAAATCAGGCTCAGAAGCGCGACAATGTTTACTCAGTAAGCCATATTACCGAAAATCTCATATCCTGCGGCGACGTTGTATGCGCTTGTCAGTACTAAATGCAGCGAGTTCAGTTACATTGGGGACATGGAGGCGACCCGTGCGGCTTTTGACGCGGACGGCTTCATGAAGACGGGGGACCTTGGGAAGCTTCAGGACGGCCAGTACTACATCCTCGGCCGTGAGAACATTGACTGTACGTCACCGCAATAAGAATCAGACATTATCGCGCCCCAAGCTAAAAACCTTTAGATGTACGTTTCGGGCACTTGGAATTCCCAGCGGCCGAAGTGGAAAGAGCGCTGCTCAATCTTCCGTATATATCAGAGGCTTGTGTCATTGGAGTGCCATTCCGCAATCCTCCGCAGTTATGCGCCGCGATCATTCGGGAGCACCCCGCGCAGGACGGCGGCTCCAGCAGGTCAGCAGCGTCAAGACCAGCAGCGGCCTCCCTGGGGGACGTCCGAAGCGCACTGCAGGACTCCGGAGTACTGCCCCTCTATATGCTTCCTTTTCTGCTGCGGGTGCTCGGCGAAAATGAAGCGCTGCCGCTGACGCAGTCTGGCAAGGTGGCAAAGGGCGCAGCGTTGAAAGCTTTCTTTGGGGGAACCGGACCGCACTCGGCTGACAGCCTGCCAACGGAAGTCGAGGTCTGGAACTCGATTCCTGCAGCAGACAAACTAGGTGTTGCGGAGGGAGAAAAGACTAGGAGAGCCTGGGACTGGGGTGGACTCCAGACGGTATAAATAAAGTACGCTTGCTTGGAAGGATGATATCAGTAGCAAAATGTACTGCCCTTATAGTTAAGACTGAGTTCAGTCTCATGACCGCGTACGTACCTTGCACTGATGACAATGTAATAGCACCAGCGTCTATTCTTATTACAATTATCTGCATGCTTGAAAAGTCCATGTCATGCGTTCCTATTTTGACCCGCCGTCACCCAATTTATTAGCGTAGGACTCGAAGTGCAAACAATCTACCTATGTAAGCGACCATAATCTGCACATCACTGCATGTATTGCTCAATCACGGATGAGCTGACAAGAATATAACAGGAGAGAAAAAAAAGATACCGTTCAATTTTATTTTTTTACCCCCTTCACCCTTCCGCCGCGATATTGGCCATCATGCCCAGCTTCTTTTTCAAACCCCAAAGTTTCAGGCACACGTGACTCCCGCGAACCGTTGCAGGCCCGCCAGCTTCGTCATCGGAGGCGCCCCAGCCTCCAGCGACGACGCTTTCAACTCCAAGACTGTAATTACAGCTCGGCTTGCATCAACACGACAGGCTTCGACCGACGACTCAAAACCGCGGCAATCACGGACCACGTTTAGCAGGAGCAGCAGGAGGTTTCGAATCTTTACACGCCATTCCCACTCGACGATACCTCGACATCTATCGCTACCAGCGACCGGGCATCATGGAGGAGGATCGTCTTTGGAAGTTTACCAAGCCCGAGTGGCTCAACAGCATACGCGCTCGTAATGCCGGCATCTACGTCGCCGGAGGACTGGTATGTTGTTCTCTTTTTCATCCGCCGCCGCTATCGTCCAGCCCGCGGCCCGGCGCATCTGATTAGCCCCGGCGCATCGCTCGCAGTTCCGAGCCAACCAGAAAGAAAAAAAAGAAAGGCACAGTCCAGCTAACCGCCGATCAAAATCCATGTAAACAGTTCTCCCTTGCCTTTTACACCATGCTCGACGCCGCCGTTTGGTCCAAGTCGGCCAACAACGGCTCCGACATTCACGTCAAGTTTGTCGACTGGCTGCCGCTCGTCTTCTCCTCGCTCGGCATGCTCATCATCAACTCGGTCGAGAAGCAGCGCCTGAGCGCCGACTCGTTTAGTTACAGCGGCTCCGGCGTCGCTTGGAAGGCCCGCGTGGTGCTGTTCCTGGGCTTCGCGTCCCTGGCCGGCGGCATGGCGGGCGGCGTGGCCGTGTTTGTGCTCAAGTACATTGTGCCGAGCGTCGGCTTCCCCGCGCTGGGCATGGGCATCGAGACGCTGGCTAGCAATGCCCTGGTAGGCTTTAGGTATGCCGCGGTGCTCCCTCATCTGATATGAATCGGTCACATATTTAGACGGCAGCTAACTGTTGGGCAGCTCCGTCGTGCTCTGGATCACCCAGAATATGGAGGACGAATACTCGTACAACCTCTCGCTTTGAACACCGATATTTAACGGACAAATATGAGCCTGTATGAGATGTGGGCATTCTCAATCGACCATTCAAGGCAAATGAATATTGCTCTGCTGGCAATTGTAAATGAGCTGCAGCTAGCTGTATGTCATAGTGGTGGTTCTGCTTGAATAGTTCTAGCATAGTTCTTTTGACAACATGGAAGCGTTGATTTTGGATACCCGGCGCCATAATATGCTCATCTCTGCCGTTTATCAGTAAATATAGCACTACAGCGATATTGGCACTTCCTCTGACGGTGACCAAGGGTCCTCGCTCGACCCCGACTGCTCGGCCTTGCCCCACCAAGCTGGCCGCCGTCCACCGCCAATATTGTTGTTAGCGCCGGGCGGCCCGTCATACAACATCGACCACCCCTGCTGTTAAGCACATCCATCTTTTTTTTTCAAACGCATATCATAAACAAACATACAGCCTACAGGTTATATCTCGTATTGTATCAAATTCGACAGACATGAACGAACGTAGTCGCACCGTCAGCGGCTCCCAGCACCACCACCACCACCACCACCCGCCACCGCTACAGCGCGCGCGCGCCGGCACAGTAGGCACAGCCTCCGCGGCACCATACCAGTCGACCCAACAAGCACCGGCGGCGCCCGCTGCCTCGCGAGATCGTCTCTTTCGCAGCCATCTGATCAGGCGGCCCACTGGCGGCGGCGGCGGCGGCGGCGGCGCCACCACCAGCGCAACGTCCACCTCGTCCATGGCGGCGGCAGCGACGCACGCCGACGCGGCGCTTCTGGCGGCAGAGGAGCAGCAGCAGCACCAGGCGGAGCGGTGCGAGATTGTGGTGCGCAACCACAACGGGGATATCGATCTCGAGGGCTCGCCGGTGGTGTCGTTGGACGACATTGACGAGATGGCGCTGGAGGCAAGGCATGAGACGGAGCGTAGGTTGTTGCCCTTGTTTGACCTGTTGGTTGAAAAAGAAAAAAAAAAGATCAGGACTGATTTGGAGCATAGAAGAGCGACAGAGACTGGCAGAGGCTGTCAAGCAGCATCGAATCAACCATACTACAGTCCCGGACCAACCCGAAGGTACGAACTCGGTTCCGGTATACGCTTTGCAACTTGACGCTGACACTGTCAAGAACTACTAGAGGCTGTTCGAGCAAGTCTACGCGCCAAGGTCAATGCTTTGGCTGACGACCACTGGATGTTTGACCCGGAAGATCCACCGCGAGGTTGAAAATTCCTTGTATCTTGCCTGCTATTTATATGCACATCACAAGCATGTGGTTGCCTAATCGGGGCTCTACCATGACGCTCGTATTTACTCTATGGTCCAAGGACAAAAGACAGCACAGCAGCTAGTCCAGCGCCTCGGCCGTAGGCGCAGCTAGACCCGGTCTCCTCCTCTGCTGCTGTTGCTGCTGGCCGCCCCCCGCGCCGCCCGCACCACCGCCTCCAAACAGGCCGCTCATCATGTCCATGAGCGGGTTGCTCTGCCGCGGCTTCTGGATCCCAAAGTACATTTCCGCAATCATCTCCAGCGCCTCGCCCCACCCGCCGACCTCGTCAATATGCGCCGCGTACTTGGACACCAGGCCCCGATACACCTCGGGCGCGCCGCGCTGCACCGCCAGCAGCAGCAGGCCTAGAAAGTTGAGCAGGGGCAGGCTCGGAAACACGCGCACATCGGCGCCCGAAGCCGACACGTCCTCTACGCCCAGCGCCGGGTTGTCGGCGCGCAGCGCGCTGGTGAATAGCTGGTAGCAGGTGTTGGCCGCGCGCACGTTGCCGATGAGCAGGTACGGCAGGACGGCGCGCGCGGCGTACATGGGCGCCGTGTGGGCGTCGGATTCCTTGTACCAGGCGTACTCCATCTTGAAGAGTACCTCGGCCGAGTCGCGCGTTCCGAGAATGAGGTGTTTTTCGGCTTCGTATGTTTCGTGCTCGGCGGCGTAGAGGGATCCGGCGACGTGGTGCAGCTCAGGGTCACCGGCGGGGTACTCGCCAAACTTGGAGGACCATCTAGGTGGACGGGTTTTAGCATTCCGAATGTAAAATTATACATGGATCAAAAAAACGAATAGTCTCAAGCAAAAAAAAAAAAAAAAAAACGTACGCCACTATTTCTGTAATGAACTTCTTGCGCGTGGGCTCCTCGCCGTCAAAGAGGCGCAGCGCCGTCAGCAAACGGCCCTTGTTCGTCGCGTCGGGCTTGAGCGCGGCCTGCTTGTAGACGTCGACCAGCATGACGCACAAGTCGCCGCCGCTGCCGCCCTGGCCGGCCTTGAGCAGCGACTGGGCCACGCTCGAGAGAATGTCAATGGCGGCGGGCCAGTTTTGCGTCTTGATGTGGCGCGAGGCGGCGACGCGGGTCTGTTGCTGGGCCTCGTAGTAGTCACCGTCGGCAATCTTTTGCTGCAGCCGAGCCACGATGCGGTCGACCTTGCTCGCCATGGTGTCGTGCTTTCGTCGCGGGGTCTTGTGAGGTGGGATTGTAGTGATGTCAACGGAGCGATTGAGGGAGCTGTCAAGGCTGCCAAAGTGTAGGTATCCACTGGAGCGGTGGGCTCGCATTATTAGGTATGACAGCATGAACGGCTGGTCGGGAGGATGCAGAGTTTGACTCGCTCAACCAAGTGCTTTGGAAATCAAGATTAAAAAAAAATCATCATCATCAAGTTTTCGATCGAACTGACTCTTGTCAGACGGTCGGTGGCCTCCTCTTGGGCCTTGAAAGGTCCTTTGCTCCACGCCAGAGGTTCCGCGTTGCCCCTCATCCGGGCCGCACTCTGGCTGGTGTGAATACCTCGGATGCGTTCTCCAGTAAGGCATTTTGCGAGGCTTTCACTTTCTATTATGATTGCAGTTCCAAGCTAATTACGGCCTGCCACGAAATGGTTCGGGGAATGTTCGAGAATGCGAGCCTCTTGCTCTGCGCCGTTTCGCGCCGCCGTTGTAATAAGTACATTAGGAAAACTGCATCAGCCACGAGGAAAATGGATTATTTGGTAGAAATAAATGGCATCTCAAAAGCTGTGAAACTGATAGTATGGAGCCATGCATGCCGTATCTTTGGACGTAGGGCTGAAGAGCTGATACTGTGCAGAAGTTGACTCGTCGACCCATTTCATGTATATCATATACTGCCGCCGCTTATCGTCACCCTTTCGCTATACTCTTTCCTTAAGTGCCTGAACTTTCTTGCCACAAAGGGCTGAACTTGCGATAAGTGTCATTGCACTTACGATTCCGGTATCAGAAGCTATGCTTGCAATTCACACAGATTTCGATTCTTGACGATGAGTTTCAGCTTTCCGCCGTGAGACAAGAAGCTTGGGCACCACAAGTCATAACTTCTATCGACCTGTCTAGAGATCATCGACAGTTACATCAACGAAAAGACAAAGGGCCCTGCGGGTAGTAGAACATTTAAGCACGATATTCACTCTCAGGCAGAGAACTACAGATTCAGCAGCAGGGATTATATTGCATCTTTGCAAATTAAGAAGCGACTGCATTGCAGCAGATCTGGGCTCGGTGTGAATGAAGTTCTAGAAGGCTCGCAAACAGGAAGCTCAACTATGTCTCTCCTTGACGGCTCCGTCAATGTGTTTATGAGCGCGGCTCTTGTAGAAGTATTGCGTCAAGAAGTTGGCCATTTAGCACAAGCAAGTAAAGCGGTCCTCTGGGAGCTGCTGGAAGGGCTGTAAAAACGCACTGAAGAAACAAGCCAAGTTTTTAGCAGCAAGAGTATCTGACAAAGATATCACCCACACCTTTATGTATGATGCCTTCCAGCACCGCATCTGACTCGAAACACGAAGCCCTTGACCAGTCTGTCACCGCACAAGCAGCGCCACAAGCTTCTAGAATGGGCGACACAGAGATAGGACCACCGTCGAAACCAAGCGATGGATCCACTGATGTCGAATTCGAGAAGGCTAGAAAGATGCATCAGGCGATGCCTCCTTTCGACAACTGTAGCAACAATTGAAATCTTGAATTCGGTCACAGATGACGGACAGTGCCATCAGAGCATACAAAGCGAGAGCAAGAGGCGTAGCCCCCAAAAAATTTTGATGCCACCTTTAAGTTGTATACTCAAGTGATATAGCCGAAGTCAAAAGTTGCATATTCATCTGACAGGTCGACAGTCCTCGGCTCGCCCCGGCGGAGACAGAAAAAGCGCCAAGTGGGGCTAGCAGCTTTCCCTTATAGTTCTGATTAAAATTTCCCGTTGACATCATCCCGCGCGGATAGTGTAGTGGTTAGCATGCGTGCTTCCCAAGCACGCGTCCCGGGTTCGAATCCCGGTTCGCGCAACTTTCCTCTACGCTGCGTACAGATTTCTTTTTTTGCCTTTTGTAACAACGTTCGTGGACACTTCAAAAATCATTTCAAACAATAGAAGTTCCCTTTTTAAGCTGACCAGGCTGTTTAGCAGATTTTTAAAGTGGCAATCTTAGTAATGCTGGTGACGGTACTCGTCCATCGGTCTCCGAGCTTGGGCAAATCACAGGCGCCGTAATCCATGCGTAATCAGAATTTCACCTTTTACACACGTCAAGCTGGTCGCCAAACAATGTCGCAACGGCTCGTGTTGCGGCAATTGACACGCCACACCTGGCAGTCTGTCAATAGGACCTCGTTTACCTCTGCGGCAGCGTGTCGCGGCTTTGCCTCTAAGCGGCCGCCCCTGCCGACAGTGCCTACATGTCCGTCGCCAACATGCGAGTGCGCGGAGATGCCCGCGATGCCGGAAGGGCTCGAAATTGATCACAAGAGCCCAATGAATGGTGTTATCGCGGGCTACGCAGAGCAGGTTCTCATTTGTACCGGCAAAGATGACTGGCCGTCTAAGATTGAAGAGGAGAATGGCGGCGACAATTTGGCAGCGGATTTGAAGGAGCTGTTTGGCCGCGGCGGCACATATACTGATGTTAGTCGATATCTATAACTCGAATGATATTGCTCGGACATTGCACTTGCTAACTTTTGATAGCCATTTCACAACATTGCGCTCATCAACAGCTCATTACCCAGCTCAGTCCCGCCACGCGCAGAGGTACAAAGTACGTCTGTCTATCTTTTGCCCAGTTTCAAGTACGTGCCTTTTCTACCGCGCGTCTCGTTTGACCACGTTCAAGCCCTCGCCAAGGGCTATCTGCTGCCAGAGAAACTGCACTCTGCCCACGACGGCCTCTCACCGGTGCATCGCGACATTCTCACCCGCAACGACGCCTACCAGAGCCTGCTCCACGGCGTCAGGGATGTGACTGACACTCTTGTTCTCATCTGCGGCCATGGTGGACGAGATATGCGCTGCGGTATTTTGGGTCCGTTGCTGCGCGACGAGTTTGAGAAGCAGCTTGAACGGAAGGGTGTCGAGGTTCTGCAGGGACCGGCACAAGTCCAGGCCGACACGGAAGGAAAGCAATTAGAAGGCAAAGCCAGCGTCCCCAAAAATACAGCGAGAGTTGGGCTGATTAGCCACATTGGCGGACACAAATTCGCGGGCAACATCATCATTTATGTGCCCCCGGGGAAGAAACTGGCGGATGGGTCATCGCATCCTTTCGCGGGCCACGGTTTGTGGTACGGCCGAGTTGAGCCAAAGCACGTGGAAGGCATTATAGAGGAGACCATTTTCCAAGGGAAAATTGTGGCAGACATGTTTCGAGGTGGCATCGATCCAGAGCGACGCATCCTGAGGTTATAGGCAACATGGAGCGATTAAATAGATGCATATAGAGAGACAGTGTACTATAGAGAAAGATTTTGTATGAATAGCATCGGCCTTGCTGCCTACTCTGCTTGAGCGGCGCCCATATTTCTTTTGCAAGTTTTCCTTAATTTTCTGCTTATACTTGGCGTTGGACGGGGTTGATCCCTGGCTCACAATGGCTTGACCCTAGCTGCCCTTTACTCTGAATCAGGAAGTGAATACCTTTTTTTAGACCCAAATGATAGAGTTTAAGTTGGTCTCAGGTCTTACTTCAGCGGCAGTGCTACTGTGAATAGTTGCATCTTTTGAGTTGTGTTCGCTGCGCTACATTAACGCCCGTTGATGCAGTCGGTGACTCTGCGTACAAACATTCAAAAAAACGATGGAAAAAACATTGAGGTAGAGTTAATTTATTGACCTCATGTTAACAGCAATCCATTTGGCGCACATGCCGGTTGTTGTATGTTGTAAGTCGATGCTACACGTGACTCCGTGCCAAGAAAACGACCTCATGATCTCATGATCTCATGATCTCAGCCTAAAAAAAAACATGTCCGACAGAAATATGCACGACCTCGCCAATAACCACCCCAGACTATAATAGTGAATAAACTTCGTTCGAGAATGATTCGGCAATAACAATACCAGCTCGGAATACATAGCTCGGCCGGATCGTGATGAATGGTCCACGGAGAGCAATAGGGGCGTGCGCCCGCAGGCTCACCGGACCTCCTACCTTGCAGTCCCTGCCCTATTCATCATCTTCTACCGCATCATGCACGCGACAATTGTCGACTCGACGGCCCTTCAAAGGGCCGAGTAGACATCAGGGACTTGGAAAGAGGCCTCTGCTAGCTCGCACTCTCAATCCTGCCGTGGTCGCCATACTACTCATCGGTGGCAGCGCCGTATACTATCTCACCTCGCCCTCGTCGCGAGAAAAGGTCCTCAACCAAGACACCTTTGTCCCTTATACAATCACCTCGCGAGAGGCCATCTCGGCGACATCCTTCATCTTTACCGTTGCGCCGCAGCACCCAAACCCGAGCCCGAGCTTCTTGACCGCCGCCGCCGACCCATCCAAGCCCGCAGCATGGCGCTACCCGCTCTGGTCCGTGGAATTCAAGCAGCCAGAGGTGCAAATCGCGCGAAACTACACGCCCCTCCCGCCTCTGCAAGGCGAGCGCCTAGAAGATGGCAAGCTGCGCTTTTACGTGCGTTCGATTCCCGGCGGCGAAATGTCCACGTACTTGGGCCGTCTGGGCGTCGGGCGCCAAGTCTGGCTGAGAGGGACGCATCCGGGATTTGACGTGGCCACTCGGCTCGGCTCGCAGAAAAACGTCGTGTTTCTCGCTGGCGGCACGGGGGTGGCTCCAGCCATGCAGGTGGCCAGGGCAGTACTGGACAGCCGCGAGGATGCAAACTTTACGCTGCTCTGGGCCATCAGGAGTCGGGAAGAACTTCAGCAAGCGCCTGATGCCCCTGATAAACGGCCCGTCTCATCATCTTGGTGGAACTGGTTTCGGGGCACTCCTCGGCCGCAGCCGACTCAAGTCGGCCATCCCATTACGGGCGCAAGCCCGCTTGGCCGACAACTGGACGAGATGAAGGCACGCTACGGGGACCGACTGCGCATTCACGTTGGCGTTGATGACGAGAGCAGTCAATTTCGCGAATCTCACATTGCAGATGTTATACAAAGCTCAGCTGCAGCACCGACGCTTCCCAGCGCGCCAGACTGCCAGCCGCACAATCAAAAGTTCCACGCGCCGGCCTCGGAGTTTGAGCCGAATGGGGCACGCCCGTGCACGTGCGAAACAGGCAGTCGAGGTAAGAACCTGCTCATGGTCTCGGGCCCGCAAGGGTTCATATCGCATTATGCAGGGCCCAAGGTGTGGCTAGGTGGCGTGGAAACACAGGGTGCTGTCGGCGGTGTAGCTGCGGAACTGCGTAGGAGGCACTCGGGCTTTGCTGCTGACTGGCTTGTATTGAAGTTGTAGAAGAAGGACGGGTGTAGATATATTGTGTAAGCTGGTGTAGAAAATTAGTCACGTACTAGTCATGGACCATTCGCGGGAGTCATTACTTACATGTTCCAAGCAGACACTGTGACTACTAATCCTTGGTCCTGCATCGAATCGAGACGCGCTTGGTAGCAGGTGTCACTTATCCACCATGATTCGGCTACTGAAGAATAGAAGTCCGTCAATTGGATAGGTCTAAGAAGGCGTGGAATGTTGAAGCAAACATGGCTTATTGGACTATGTGACAGTCAGCATTGAATCCTACAAGGTTAGTATTTGACAATAGAGGTAGGACAACTGCTGACATTGGAACTTATTGCAACGGCGCTGTGACAGGTACGCACCTCAAAACAGGGACTAATCAAGGTGAATTTGGAATGGTATAAACTACTTTAAAGTCTTTCGAGACAATAAACCGATACTAGGCGTGAAGCAGCCCAACCCAGACAGATCTAGCCAAGCGAAGTGGCTTTGTTGGGCGGCGCCACTGCGGCGCCACCGGCCCCAATGTCCGGGGATGGCTTGATTATATTATACAAAAGTTGCAGTCGGAACTCGCCGACGGTGAGTGCCGCCGGCCTTCGATACATAATATTCTGGTGAAAAAGCGGAATCGAACCGCGTTGAAATCACTGCAACTAAAGTAATATTCCCCGCGAACTGGGCATTCCGCTGTGAATGATGGACCTCTCTAGTCTAAATACTTTGTCCGCAACTTGACACCGAAAAGCAATCAAAAACTAGTTGTTGCATTCGGTATCCGATTCAGCCTTGCGGGTCATGGCTTGATACCCGTTTTGGTTTGCCAGCCCGCCAAGAGCGCGCGCGCCCATATCAATGCTGTGTAGATGGAGTGAGCCAGAGTAGAAAGGGTCGCGCTGAGGAAGAACCAAGGGAACGAACGGTCCGACGGCTATGCAGGCTAGACCCGAAATGCACGTTCTGCGAGTGCTCTGCAACAAGGGACATCGACATCACCGTCTAGGTCGCAACAGCAGCGTTCAATGGTCTATTTCAGGTCATGGGCCTAGTTTTACTGGGCGAATTCGCAACGAGGCCGAAAAGGGTCAAGGTCAAGGTCCGCCTGTCAGCATAATGGTACCCTATTGCCTTTTAGCTTGCAGGGAAACGGAAACCGCAGCATCACCGAGCGGGATCTAAGTCAAGCTGCCGAAAAAAAGAGATCTCCTCAGGGTTACTCGATTCCGCGTCCCTCCGCCTCGACGCCCTCGATGCATCTTCAAAGGTGCGAGGGGCTTGTTGACACCCCTCTCCCATCCTCGATCAGGTTGTCCCCAAGTCATGAGTCGGCTAGTTCCAAGCGGGAATGAGATGATCATAGCTGCATAAGAGGCCAAGTCGGAATGGGGTAGATGCGTCGGAGAAACTGCTAATAAGACGGAGAATTATGCAGTTCCTGCCATTTTTGTCATGTAGTCTTTCTACGCTTTTTGGTGATGGGATGTCAGAAGGTAATATCAACTGTTAGGTCACCGAACCCGGCGGCCACGTTTCCGCAATATACACTTAATGGCATGATGCTATCCCAATTAGCTCGGTGATCAATACATTCACGGTCCACCACCGAGTTGACCAATCGCTTAACTTCATTCTCGATGCAATGCTACCTTGGTCTGACAACGACAGAGCGGTCCGGGTGCGCACAATCGTATAGTCTCTACGGTTGGGCGGAATGGGACAGATAATTTCCCCTTTCGACATGTAAAACTCGGCGAAACTATGAGACTGGCGACCATCTTGCTCGAAACCGACCCCGTCAGGATTTAGATTCGCAGATTATATAAGAGCTGTGTAAGTCCAGTCTCGTAGGACCTTTCTCGAATAGAATCACAGAGTAGTTTGATCAAGGACCAATCTCATCATGCTGTCCAAGCCTGTCCTCCCTGTTCTCGGTGCCCTCATCGGCACTGTAGTCGCCAATCCTATCCAGCGCGCCGTCGCCGAGGCTGCTGCCGATACGCCCCAGGTCGTCTTTTCCCCTGCGGCGCCCAATGCCGGCAACGGCAACAAGATTGTCACTGACCATGACGACCTAACTCTCCTCCAACAAGACAACTTTTACTGGACTCACGAGGGTGAGGGTAAGTTTTTTTCAACACCAAAAACAAAACCCCGTCTCAACAAAAAAAAAACTGTTCCAGACGCTGACAAAAGATTTTTGGACTCAAGGGCTTCTCGCCAACATGACCGTCACTGCCAAGCCCGCCTACCGTCTGCTCAACGAGCACAACTTTGCAGACCTGGTCCGCTCTGTTGACTGCTCCAACGCCGAGCACATTATCAAAATTGAGTTTGACAGCGCCTCTACCGTCGCCAAAGCCAAACAGGCTTGGAGCTGGGTCAGCGAGAGCGACGCCAACACGCTCATCTATGTCGTCGACGCCCCCGGCTGCGGCGGCGAGTACGGCCGCCAGCCCTACCACGTCGGCGCCGTGACCTACGACGACGGCGCTGATGCTGATGCTGCCGTCGTCAGTCTGGCTGTCCAGGCCGCTGGCCAGTGGAGCGACTTCATCGAGGATGCCACTGTCCACATTGGCGGCGACGTCGAGGCGCAGAAGCTCAACCGCCGCGCGAGCTACTCCAAAAAGGCCAAGATAAGCCTCGAGCGCGTCTTCAACAAGCACTTTTACGACGCGACTATTGGCCCTGCTCATCTTTCCGTCGACTGCTCCGACTGCGGCACCCACGGCAGCCTCGAGACAGACATTACCGTCTCCACCAAGCACGGCTTCAGTGCCTCTGCCGTCACCGCTGATAATGTCAGCGTGCGTCTGGCTGTGGCCGTGACCGCTTCTGCTGCCATTAGCACCTCTCACCTGTCCCAGAGCATCGAGATTGTCAAGTTCCCCCTCGCGGTGTTCAAGGTGGCCGACATTGTCAAAATCACCCCCGAAATCACCCTCGACATTGTCATTGCCGTCTCTGACATCACGGGCAGCATCACCAGCGTCGTCGGCGCCGAGCTCGACTTTGCCAACGGCCAGTCCATTGCCATTGGCAAGGGCTCCACGGGCCTCGATGCCCAGTTCAAGCGCATCGGACCTACCTTTTCCGGCAAGGTCGACGCCACCGCCCGCATCAACCCTCTTCTCACGCTGGACCTCTCCGGCAAGATTCTCGGCAAGCACGTCACCGGTGGTCTGGGTCTTGCTGCCCCTTACCTTGCCTTTGCCGTCGGCGCTGATGTCCACGAGCCCAGCGCCTGCTCCAACACCAACTCTGTCCATTTCTCCCTGGATGTCGGTGTTGAGCTCGCTTCGTTCTACGGCTTTGGCAAGCCTGGCGATGAACCCCACAAGAAGGTCATCTACCAGAAAGATCACCCTCTTCTGAAGGAGTGTATCGCTCTGTAAGGGAACTGTGATGAAGTGATGTGGAAAGAAATTATGGATCTACTGCCATATCTTGCAAAGTGAATAGTTTCTGATGTAGTGATGAGCATGAACAAGTATATATGAGTTTCAGAAAATCGTATCCCCAAGTTGATTCATGCAGATTCTCACAATAGGACAATCGAGCCGATGCTAAACTTTGCCCTGTAGTAAAAGAAGAATAGAATGGAGAAAGCTGCCGACTTCTATTCCGTACTCGTTTTTTTTTCGTGATTAGCGACTGGTCGAATTGTTGAACTGCCCTACCATCGCATGCACGACAGAAGCTACCTCTTGCGGTCGGGACAGGAATGGGCTGTGGCTTGAGCCTCGAAGCTCACGGACTATCCAATTGTCTCGACCACCAGCACCGTCAACAAAGGCCATCTGGTTCTCAAAGGAGACGAGATTGTCATCCGTGCAAGCAATGTACCCCAGCTTGCCAGCGTAGTGGTCCCCATCCTCTTGCCACGCCTGCGGCGGCACAATGCCCATGTTGGCCGCCATGCTCTGCGGGCGAAGCTGAGGAATGGCCCAGTCGGCGCGGCCTTGTGAAACATCAGGCGGGAAAAACATGCTTTGCGGGTCCTTTGGGACAAACAAGCCATCCGATGGTGAGTCCAAAACGACATAGGGTAGCCCATTCATCCGTCTAATCTCCGCGCCCTGATCCATGCCCCCGGGGAAGAGGAATGCACAGAGAGCAACCAAGCCCAGCACGCCTCCTGCGAGCTGCTTGCCCGCTCGCTCTCGCTCAGAGAGCCCAATCATCGCAGCGCAGCCGATGGGGCCTGCGTACGAGTGCCCTACGACGACCACGCGCTTGCCCACCGACAAGAGTGCCTCTAAAAGACCGCGGACCGCGTTGGCGTCGTCATATTGCGTCTTGCCAGCAATACCCTGAGCGGATGGCAGATGAATCGTTTCTACTTGGTAGCCGAATTTTTGCAGCTCGGGGATTTGATGCTTCCAGCACCAAGGCCCGTGCCAGGCGCCATGGATCAGAACAACAGTAACAGGTTCGCTCGGGGACATGTGTGTGAAGATGGGATTATACAAAAGAGTTGGGAAATCTGCTAGCAGACCTGCTGCGGGCTTATATGTAGATTGGGCATTTCCCTAATGAGGGGATGCACGTGCACAGCAAAATGCCAAGACTCGGATGTATTTTTCAAGCTTATTATTCGGAGCTTGAGGCAGCGTAGCATTCTGCAATGTAGAGCCCTTTGCAACTGTGTTCATCATTTACATTAGAACTGGTAAACAACGTTGTCAGGGCTAATTTGTTCTAGGACCTGGCAAGAAGCTAGTTAAGCGAGACCCTCGTTGCTTGATTCGAACTTTTGATAATGGCCAAGTTCATGCGGTGCGACGACGATGGATTCTAAGCCGAAAATCTTGTACATGGCAAATAAGCAAACCAATGCTCATTATATTGACGTGCGCCGAGTGGGCGCATATGCTGCTCAGTTGTACCATGAAGAAGGATAATAGTTGACCATTCGATTTGTGCCGCACTCTACCAATGAACAGTCGACAATGTTGATACAAGCGCTTCGTATAACTCGATGTACATTTCGCCCTGCTACTGTCTCAAGGAGAAGCTATATCTCTCCCCACGGCCCAGGTACACTACGCGGTCCTGCAAACCCGCTTCGTCCACTTCCCTTTTAAACTCGGCAAGAGGAGAAAGAAAGACGTCGTAGTCGTCATAGTGAATCGGTATAGTAGTCTTGGGGTCCATCAGCTGCATCAAGCGCCGTCCCTGTTCCCCATCCATGGTGACCATGAGCAACGGCAGCGCTGGGCCCGGAATCGTGGTCCCGCCGAGGTGCACGAGCATCAGATCAAGCTGCTTATCCTCGAGCCACGCCGGAATCCTTTCGAGGTCATCCACCAGCAGCGTGTCCCCCGAAATGTAGATTCTGTAACCGACTTGCAGCTCGTCGCTATCCCCGGCGCCGCCTAAGTGCCCAAGCTCCAGCAGCCAGCCATTCGTCGGCGGCACGGCCTGCAAAAAGTCGTTTGCGGCGGATATAATGCCCGGCGGCACGTGCTTTCCCGGCATACCGGTGACTTTGACACCCCGCTGCTCGTCTATGCGTAGCATGGCGCTCTCAAAGGCGTCCAGGCCGGTAACCTGCTCAAATGGTTCATCCTGCTGCTCCTTTGCGGCGAGATGCTGCTGCGCGTGCGGCGTCGTCACAATCGGAAACGCGCGGTTCAGCGACTTTTCGACATGCCGGTCGAAATGGTCCTCGTGGTAGTGCGAGAGGAGGATGCAGTCGAAAGCGGGCAGCTTGTCGAGCTGAGTCGCCGGCTCGGTGCGGCGCGTCGCGGTGACGCCGGGGCCGAGATGGACGTGGTCGCCGGCGTGTAGGAAATTCGGATCAGTCAGGATGCGGAAGCCCTTCCAATCAATGATTGTAGTGGCGGTTCCGATGAAGAGCACGGAACAGTCATCTTTGGTGTTGGAGGGCTGGAGTGTGGCGGAGCTGCGATCTTCTAGTTTCTCGTGGTCACTCCGTAAAAGAGGAACGCGTTTGCTCTCTTCCAACGCAAGGTGTTTGATGGTCATTTTCTCTTTTTTTTACTGTTTTGAAAAAAAAAGCAAAAAAAAAAAAAAAAAAAAGAGGAGAGAGAGAGAGAGAGAGAATGCGAA
>NW_007930854.1:204880-248673 GCF_000280675.1 Beauveria bassiana ARSEF 2860
AAAAAGGAGGAGAGAGAGAGAGAGAGAATGCGAGAAACCAGGTCGAGTATTGTGTTGACCGCGGCTCATCCTTATTCACTGCATCATGTATTAGCTGGTCATACGCAGCATATGACGTCAGTGTAATCGCATCCTCAGCCAAGAGGACATTTGGTAGGAATATGATGTTTGGTAGAGATGCTGAGCCAACGGAAACGTAATAACGCCGTCATGATTCCATCGACCATGTGCTTACATGATGCACTTGAGTTCAGAGGAGCGCAAATGCAGTGCTGGCATAGAGACAACGACCTGCAGTAGCAACAGGAGTAGCGGCATGACCGACAACGGCGGAGATGGCAGAGCAGCGACTGCCATGAAAAATCGCGTCTGGGAGGCAAAGTAGTTGCAGTGGCTGCGATCAATGTCAAGCGTGCGCATCAATCGAGTTCGTGAGTCAGGATAATAGTTGGGAACTGCTGGCGTTTTATTGTTAAAAAGTACAACATACAAGCATAGGCAAATGGCAAATAGCTGTAATGGTCAGACACTGCGACTCCAAAAAAAAAAACTCCTAGCCTCTCTATCTATCGATTTTGCACCTTTCTGTACGACGGCGGTTTCATCGTTCTCCTAATAAGCTTCGCCGCGTAAGGTGGCACAAGTGAGATGGAAAGGATGGCAAGAACTCGCCAAACAAAGCCCCTGCACATCCTGTCAGCAATCGTTCGGATTGAATAAAGAGAAAGGGGCTAAACGTACCATGTAATAATAAACTCCAAATCAAAATATCCGCCAAGAAAAGGCATGGATCCAATATACATGAGAAACGTGCCCAGGATGCTGATAATCATGATGGGATGCCAGGTGGTGATTTCAATCGCCACCATGAGGAGCTCATTCAAGATGAGCACCGTGTAGCTGACGGCCGTCATTTTCTTATTCTCGACGCCAGTGAGAATCTGCGATAGGCCCTGAATCATGCCGCCTTGGTAGATGGAGACCAGGACCCAAACGAAGAATGTGCGGTACGAGAGTGACCGACCAGTGGTGAGCTCCTTGTACAGCTCAGGATACAAGTTGGCCAGGTTTTCGTCCACATCCTTGTCCAAAACCAGAGACAGAACGGGAGCCGCAGTGTAGACAGTCGCATATCCCACCATGAGCCAGTCAATGTACAGACCCTCCGGTTCGAATTTGAGAGCAATGCTGTACATGGTTTGGCACACGGCAATGATGAGACCGCGATGAATGACAAACTGGGCGAGCTTGGCGCTGCGCTTGTAGCTGTTGCGTCCGTGCCAGACAAGCAATTTGACCAAATGGCAAAACTGCTCAATAGAGAAATCGGCCGCCAAACTGGCCTGCCGACCTTCTTTGCCGACAATACCGACACCAACATCGGCAGCTTGAATCATGGAGACGTCATTGCCACCATCACCAATACAGCAGACGCGCTTCTTTGTGTATTCTTTGATCAGAGTCGCAATTTCTGCCTTCTGGGTTGGACTGCATCGACATGCTACGACAGTCGGTAGACGCACTGCCACAGAGATGAACTCGATTCGAAAGTGAGTGAGAAGGAGCGCCAGACTTTCACCATCAATCAACAGGCAAGCGTCAGTCTTGTTGCGTAAAAAGTCGAGATGCTCTTGGGCGTTATCCTTGCGCTTCAATTTGGCGACGGTGTAAATGTACTGCCCGCGTGCGACAAGTTTGGAGCTTACCGCCACGCATCGAGCAGTTTCGACCTTGTCACCGGTAAGCATCCAGATCTTGATGCCGGCGTTGCGGAGGAGCTCAAGGGACGGCTTGATGTCGCGTTGTAGCTTGTCTTCGACACCAGTAACGCCAAGCAGTTCCAGATCGCTTTCCAGGTATTGCGCAACGACCGATTGCATGCCAGCATCGCGATTTTGAATCGCTAGTGACGCCTCGTGATATCTGGAAGAGAATTCCTGATATTGCTGATAGGAAAGCCTCTTCCTGCCAACAACCAGAGTTCGCAGACCCTCTCTAGCCATGTTGGCCGTCTCCTCATCAAGCCAATCGTTTGCAACCACGATGGAACTCATGACAGTGTCTGCACCCTTTTGGTAGAACCAAATATCACCAGTGCTGAGATCGCGGTTTGGCTTCTTGAGGTCATCTTGGAAATGAACAATGATACCCATTCGCTTTCCTTCCGAGGTAAACGGAAACACATCAAGGATGCTGACACGAACGACTGGCCGCCCAGTTGTGGTAGCAGCAAGCGTCATACTCTTTCGGTCGCGAGAAGCAAGCTTCAGTCCAACCGCTTCGGCCCATTTGACAATTGCAATCTCGTCAGGAGAGGATGCCTGGTATGACGTGACTTCCTTACCATCTTCCTCGTCAGTAGTAGGTGTCACATTGTGACAAAGTGCCAAAGCCAAGACAACATCACGGACTCTGGTACCAATCTCTCTTCTTGTTCGAGTAGCGCCAACAGCGACCGTGTTCACATACGTAGATGATGGAGTAATCAGCATGCTTTGTGTCGCAGGGTCTGTTGTCGGCTGAATATAGAAACCTTGGCGAACATAGGAGCTCACTTCGTCCATTGCTTCGTTGGCGTAAGAAACTGTTCCAATGTGAATCTTTTTCATTTCCATATCATTTTGCGTCAAAGTCCCTGTCTTATCACTCAAAAGATACTCGATGCGGCCGAGGTCCTCTGGAATGGTACTGGTACGGACGACTGCACCTGGAATGCCAGGATCTCTTTGGATGAAGCGGCCGTAAGCAGTTTTTCCCATGTCGAGATTGACACGCAAGCTAATAGGCACAATAGTAGAAAAGAGAACCAGAAACCGCATGATTTGGATATACCATGGCTTCCCTGGTCTGTTTTCAAAGCCCTCAAATGCCACAAGCACGATGGAGAGTGCAAGAGTTAGCGCGCAAAGGATCTTGGTGAGCGAGTTGATTTCGTATTCGAGAAGACCAGTCTTGGAACGAGATGGCGATGTAGATAGAGCGGATCGGGTATGGGGCCCGGTGTACATGATTACTGCCAGAGTGCTTCCTTGTGAAGCAATGACTGTGTTCGCCCACGCTGTGTTGTCGATGGACAATGCAGCAGTCGTGGCAGATCCTTCTTCTTGGCTGAGGGTAGCCTGCTGCTGAGTAGCCTCTTCGCGAGACGGAAGCAATTCAACAGTTCCGATAAACTCGTTGACTTTTTTATCCGGCTTTCCGGCATTGACTCGCAAGCGGACAAGCTCCTCGGGAGCAATATTCTGGGTAAGCGGTGATGCAAGTCGGAGCTTCCAATCCGTCTCACCGTCCAACTGATCTGTTCTGATAAACGTTTCGCCAACAGTGACCTTTGTTGCTGCCGAGTTCCGTCTCTCGGTTGCGGGCTGCTTGCCCTTGGAAACTGACTCGAGTTCATCATTCAACGCAACCAAATCGGCCGACTCGGACTCCTCATCTAATTCACTCTTGTCCAAAGTCTCGCTATTTAGGCACTGAAGAATGGCAACGTCTGCCGGCACACGCTGCCCCTTGGTCAGACGAAGAACATCACCGACAGCAAGATCCTTGGACTTTCGGCTGACTTCCACTATTGTCGAGGAAGGTTTTGCGGGCTCGGACTCGGGGTCTTCTTGTATATCCGACAACCCAGCTCTCTCCATTCTTTCCGCTCGGCCTTTTTTAGAACCGCGCTTCATCGTTTCGGACTTGAGGAGCTTTTTCGGTCGCGAACTTGATTCCAACGTAGGGTCCGTAAATCTGAGGACCGTGTATTGCTCCGAGTTGGCTTCATTGTCTCGGCGGCGTCGGTCAATATCGTCCCAAGCTTCCTTTCCCATAGTGATGCACAGCACAAACGCTAGCGGCGCGATGTAAGTAGTAAGATAGCCGATTCGCAGAGCAGGGATAATTTGCGACAGGGCGACGAGGAGAAAATACATGTTGAAGAAGAAGGAGAATTCGTTGTAAAGTGTGACGGGAAGAAACGACCAAGGCGTATACTTGGCATTGGAGACCATATTCGTGGGATATCGCACCGGTTGTACAGATCCGACTGGGACGATTCGCGATGACGAGGGGTCATCTTCCTCCGGGAGCTCTTCGTCGTCGGGTCCTTTTTTGGTCCCCGACATAAAGCTAGGCACTCTCAGGACAGAGCTAAGCGACATTCTGCGCCCTTGATTGTCCCTGGACCGCCCGCCGAGAAGAGGCGCGCCATCCTCGCTCCCTTGAGCGTCGTCTCGATCGCCCAGAAGGCGCTGTGAGTCGTCATCCTCGTCGACGGCATCGCGGTCGTGACCAAGCTCCCCATAGGTGCGATGTCGCTTGCCCGCTCTGCGCAGCCCACCCATACGCAAGTTGCGGAGGGCTATCCTCGAGGACTTTTGCGACGTGTCGGTCAGCTCGGGCTTGGAGCCTCGGGTGGGCGCGGTGGAGATGGGATCAAGCTCCTGGAGGTCGAGGTCGAGGTCGGAGTCGGAGTCGTGCGTAGGAGAGTCGGGCGGCTCGGTATGACGATATGAAGGTGAAGAAGTCATCCCGCCGGGGGTCTGGGCCGGGAGGTGTGTCGTGGCTAGATCAGTGATGGATGGCGCTGTGCAGCTGGCTGATCATGGCTAGCTCGGGTGCGGCCACGGTGTAGTTCAAGTCACGGCCCCAGCAGCAGTCTTTTAGGTGCATCATAGACCAGGTGATTTGTTCGTCGCTGAAAATGAGAAACAAACTTTGGCATACGAATTGTTGAAAGTGCGAGGCGATCCAGAATGGCATGTAAATGGCTGAATGACAGTCAAAGCCACCTTTCTAGGCTGCTGAGTTTCACGTTTCGTGGCCCTTGTCAACAACCGCCAAAAAGCTACGTCAGCCTCAAGGGGGGCTCGACCCATATGTAAGTTTAGAACGGATCGTAATAAATTAACAATGGTGCAGGCACGGGTGGCGCAGCGTCCATAACGGTGGCAGGTGTGTGGCACGGACTGGGGCGCGGAAATTCCTCCTTTAAAATTACTAGGTACTTTTTAGTGCTCACAGTGGGAATTCCACGTTGGTGGCCACAAAAAGCTTCGTACTTGAGGCTTACACTCCTTTCACCAAAACTGGTCAAGTCAGTTGCTCTCGACTGAGATATTTCTTTCCTCAACATTCCTCGGTGGACAATCCTTGACTCTCCCGCTTTGTTAGCACCGCACAGTCAAGCATCGGTGTCAGGCAGAGGTTAAGGATCTTGTATTGTGGAAGTGGGTGCCCGCTAAGGGGTGCCTGTAGGTGACAATCGGCTTTTGCACAATTTCTGATCAACAAGCTTGACAATGCCAAAGTCAACGACAATGCAATGTTTGGCAGCGCTGTTTCGGAGGTTTAGATCCTGTCAAGGCTAGCCCGCTGGCTGCGAGGACGGCACGCGTCTTGCTCAAACTCAGCTAACCCATCGATGAAGCAGCCCAAAAGTATTTTGGAGCCCAGGTATAAATGATGTTCATAGTGTCATGGCTCTGCACATGTCAAGCGCCACTCCCCACGTTGTCGAATATTGCTCATGAGGAACCTGCACAGCGCAAAGTTTGCCACAAACATCATACAATCGCTACAATAAGATGTTCCAAGAAGTGCTGTTAGTCATCTGATGAGCCCAGCCAATACTGTCATCTTTTTCGAGGAGGAACGGCCTCTAGGTGCAGTGTACATAAAATTCGGCGGCAAGGCTGATGTCGCAATAGCTTCTCTAAAGCGCTCCCACTTATTGGTGCCCGGACAGCCTCATTGAACGATCACGTCCAAAAGTCAAAAAAGAAAAATCAGAAGACAGTGACTAGAAAAGAAACTGAACCCTTCCCAAACACCACTTTACACACAACAGAGGGAGACGGAAGGAGACGTTGATTCTTGATAGGCGGCAGCACCAGCTATACTCACAAGGCAGAGAATACCGTGATATGTCAGCATCGGCGCTCTTGCCTCTGCAGTAGTTGAGTGTGAGTCTGTAACGCGAGCGACATAGTTCTCAGACTACAAGGACCAGCAGTTCTCAAAGCAAGTCCTGTCGATGTACTACGGAAGCCTTCTACCATGCACAGTGCTTTCGAGAGCTCGATAAGTGAGTCAATCGGCGATGGTGCCCGAGCAGACTCTATGATGCGAGCGCACTCCCAATTCTTCCAATCTGAATCTGATTTTGCGAAATCTCGATGTTCTGTTCGTTCTGATTAATTCCAAATCAAGCCTGTCTCTTCTCCAGATGTCGGTCGTTCGTCGCCACAGCGTCCCGGCACTGCGGTCTTCCGAACGGGCTTGAATGACTACATCTCCACATCTCCAAAAGACTGAAGCTAGTTGGATGGCGAAAAGAAACAAAATGCTGATTCCTGATCGGATAAAGTGCCCCGGATCATTTGTCAACGTGCCGTTTCCCGCGTAGTGCATCGCAAGCCGGCGCTAGCCCTGTCTATGACGGCCCAACCTTGATCAGCGAAAGACCAACCATTGTCCAATCACGAGCACATCATAAGCATGTCGGTATCATTATTGACTTTGTGAGATATTTTAACCAGCTCTACCAAATTTGGTATGTTGGAAGAGCTAGCAGCGAGGGAAGCTTCGTTGTGTAGGTGTCATAATCTCAAGTGTACTCTAGTTACTAGTGGCCACGTCCGAGTATATAAATGCAGCAGTGCGTCTGACATAACGAATCGAACTGTACTTTATTATCATTGCTTTAGCTCGACCTCTGCTCATCATGTTCGCGACCAAATCTATAAGCCTTCTCGGTCTCTTGGGTCTTGTCACCGGCGCGGCCGTACCCAACAACGATGGCTTCCCTATGCCAAACAAGGACCAACAGGTCACCCTAGCCAAGCAAGCTGGTGGCAAACTACCTAATGTGGCTTTGCCCAAAAAGCTTGGCCCCGGGAGCACAACCGCTTTCCAGCTTATTGCCTTTAATGAGTTGTTCGAGACGGCCTACTTTGACTCCCTTCTTCAAAATATTACAAACGGTGTGCAAGGCTATGAAGCCGACAACAAGGAGGAATTGATCAAGATCTTTTCCACTGTGCGAGCTGTTCGTGGCCACATTTCATACACTTCATAAACAATTACTGATTCATCTGGAATGTAGCAAGAGGAATTGCACGCACTCGCAGCCCAGACTGCTCTTATGGCAGCCAATGCCTCCTTTGTTCCGTCGGCTTGCAAGTACATGTTTCCGACGACCAACTTGACTCAAGCTGTCGACATTGCCGAGACATTCACTGCCGTTGTGCTCGGTGCGCTGCAGGGCGCGAATGTCTTGTTCGCCAAAGAAAATGTTCCCGTCCCGATCCAGCTTATATCGTCCGTCATTGGTCAGGAAGGCGAGCAGAATGGCTACTATCGCACCGTGTTGAAGGAAGTGCCTTCAGAGTCGCCATTTCTAACCGCGGTGCCGGCCGCCTTTGCCTTTTCGGCCTTGCAAATGTTCATCGTCCCGGGATCGTGCCCATACCCCCTCTCCAACATTGACCTGCCCATCTTCCCGCCAATGATGGTAAACGGTCAGGCAGTGGCCGCGCTGGAGGCAAAGGACCAGAAACTTTCATTTTCGGCAGACCTCGGCAAATCTGAGCAGGCAAAGAAGTACGTCGGAGGCGATGGGAAAGATCTCTTCCTCACGTATACTACCGGCCAGCAAAAGCCCATTTCTCTGGAAATCAGCAACGTCAAATGGGAGAGTGGCATGATTAGCTTTGGTGCAGACTTTTCGGTTTCCGAGAATGTCATGAACGGCTTCAGTCATGCTGCTTTGACTACTGGAAATGTCTTCGAGTCGGCAGATGATGTCACTAATTCCACACTCGCGGGTCCTGGTATCATTCAAGTGAGGGACGGTGTAACAGCAAGTATGGATAGCCGTGAGGTGGAGGCGTCGGAATGCAGCTAATTTCAGCCATGCCGCTTGACAACCGAGACGGGATGGCTGGTTGTACCTTTGTATACCTTTTCTAATAAATAAATTTCTCCCTTAAAAAAAAAAACAATCTTTTTACTTGAATCGTTGTGAGAGACAAAGGAAAACCTCAATATGTAAATTGACGGTTCGACTATCAAGTATAGGGTGACACGGGCCTGTAGTCATAATTGTGGTTCCGCTCCGCTTCCGCGCCGTGCCAGAACCCGCCAGCTGTTCTATTTCTGCGGCTCGGGCAAACACATACAGCTCTGGCTGGGTACAAGCCAGTTCTCCTTTCTCCATCTTGCCAACTTGCATCCGTCATCCTGCGCCATTCACGCCAGCGACATTCCCTGACCTTTTGTTCTGCATCGTGTCGTGGAGTCGCTTTCTTTGCCTGATTTAATCTTGATTTATTCATTCGAGTACGAACCCTCTCCCGCCTGCGCTTGGCCACTGTGTGTTTTCATGGGTTCGCGACTCTCCAGTGGCGACCCCTGCTACTCCAGTGCAACCCTCGCTATTCGAACCGACGTGCTGACGGCCAGCCTCTAGTATACCCCATGCATTTTTGAGGGCTTTTCTCGTATCCAAATAGCGAGCGAGATGGCTGAGGAAGCCTCGAACTCATCCTGGCATCCGGCCAAGATGCCCAACAGTCTGGAACAGAGGGTCGCGCTGCCCAAGATTGACGCTGCGCCAGAATTTCGTACCCGAGCAGCGAGCGAGATGGCTGAAGAAGCCTCCAAGTCATCCTGGCATCCAGCCAAGATGCCTAACAGCCTGCAACAGTCGGCCGCGCTACCTAAAGCTGATGCTACCCCAGATGTTGATGGCCATGACCTGGCTACGAGACCCACGATGCCGGACGCGACACAAAGCCATGATGTAGACAATGCCTGGATGGCTGATGACGGGGAAGAAGCCGTCGGTGATGCCTGGCTGATGTCAGAGGAACCGGCCACGCAGTCGTTGGACCTTGACGCGCCACAGGCCGCTCCGAAACAGTACACCTTGGAAAACACCCCCCTTGCTCCCGAAGACGCGCAAAAATCACAAGAGCCCCCCCAAGATGCTCGCGAGGCGAACTCCGCGGCAATTGATCCGTTCAATACGAATGAGGTCGAACACGAAGACGCTGATTCTTGGTTCGCCGAGAAGCCAGCTCAAGAACAACTGCATACTGAAGCTGCGCCGCCTCCTATAACTGATGACATCGGACCTGCCAATGCCGAGGAAATCGAGCCCATTGCGCAGCAGCAGCCGGCAGCTGAAATTCAAGCAGCACCGGAATCAACAGAGCTCCAAACACAGGAGGCTGAGCCACAGTCGCATATTCGGCCTGAAACTGAGGCAGCTAAACAGCCGGATGCGGAATTACAAGAGACGCAGCCATTGCGCAAATCCCTCTCTCAACATTCGAGTTCCATGTCTTTCGCTCGAACTGTCTCCCACGAAATCAGCTTCAACGATGACGACGAGAGTGACTGGACACTGTCCCGATCTAATACCGACCAATTCAAGTTCATGCCTCCAACCGATCGAACGAATTCCTTCCCCCCCGTTCCGCCCGCGCAATCTGCCGAAACCGTTTTCCCTTCACAGCCGCTACCTTCCTCTCAAGCTCTCGACGTTGTTGAAGAGGTCGAGAAGAGCTCCTCCGCCCACGATGACTCGGAGGAATCAAAAATGTTTTGGGAGAATGACGGTCCCGCAGACAATACGCACGAGACTTTCCAGACCATTGGTGGTGACATAGGGGATGCTGCTACAGAGGCGTCACAGTCTCGTTTCGAGGAAGGGCTACCGTTAATTCCGGCTGCTGAGGAAGTCGAAGATGCCAAGCCATCCAAAACCACCCCCTTTGACTCCTTTGCGGAAGACGATGCTGGAGATGACTTCTTCTCTACTGTTCGCAGGGAAGAAGACTCTACTGATTTCATGCAGCCAATTCAGCGCAAGTCTACTATGCAAGTCATCGAAAACACCTTCAGCAGAGAATCATCTGCGCAACAGACCGCATTCGACACACTGGAAGAGCACTCTGAGGATCTCTCTGAGGAGGACCGTCACGCCCAGGCTCTTGCAGATGCTTTCGGGGCAGCGGCCAATGACGAGAACCAGCTAGATGCGGCTGAGCCCCCGGCTGATCTTTCTGCAAAGTGGCAGGAAGCTTTTGGGACCGGAGACGATGACGATGACTTTCTCCTAGACGATACCGGCAACGAAGATGAAACAATTGATACGGCTGGTTTTCTGGGAAGCGATGATGAAGGTCTTTTGCTAGATGATGAAGACGACGCACCGGCTGCCATCGCAACCGAGGCGCCCACAACCAACCCATATATGCCAACTCAGGCTGAGACACGACCTCAACCAGTTTCTGCGCCGACATCTTCGTATGGATACGCCGCGCAGCCTCCACAGCAAACACCATATGGTAGCGCCTTTGGCTATGCCCCGGCCGCGCCGCGACACACCGACACTCCAAAAGCTGAGAGCTTTGCGGACAAAGCCAAAGGCGGATACGCTTCACCATATGACCTGCCAACGGATCTGGTCAGTATGAATATCAAACCCAGAAAACGACCCAGCTTGCCGAATCCCGCCCAAGAAACAGCCCCTTCATCCATGTCTGCGCCGCCGCGGACAGCGAATGCGTACGCGCTGCCTCCAGGGCCGGTCGCGTCTGCCTCTCCGCCGGCATCAGGAGCTGCCTCACAGGCACCACCTGCTCGGTCTGCAAGCCGACAGGAGAGCTTCTTCGAGGATCTACCTGTGGTTGCGAAGCCCCGTCCTGGTTCGCGCCAAAGTCTCCGTTCTTCCTCGCCTAGCAAGCAGTATGGCAGCCCAAATCTGCCTACTTCCACTGCACCTCCGCCACCTGCCATGCACCAGCAGTATCAGCCTCCGCCGATGGAGCGTCCTGCTGCTCCCGAGAATTCTATGCCCGATCTGGTTGCCCCCCCAAAGGTGAATCCGTATGCTGCATTGCAAGCAGGGTCTGCACCGCCATCAGCTCCCGCAAGCAATGCTACCAGATACTCACCAGCTCCCACTCAGCATCAGAAGGGAAGCTCAGCTCCTCCGCCTGCAGCACCGAACCGCTTCTCCCCGGCACCTCCGCTACCACGTCAAAATAGTTCGCCGCCTCAGACTACAAATGCCTCCGCGTCGCAAACCTATCTTCCACACCTACCCAGAACCTCAAGCCCGTTGGCTCAGTTCGAGGTTCATCATGACAAGACGGGCGCTGGCATCGATGCTGGTCACTTGGACCGACGTGCCAGCTATAACCATGAGCCAAGGCTGAATCGTGTGTCATCGCTTCCGCCTACCCGCGAGGTAGATGAGGAGGAAGAAACTCCGGCTAGAAATCAGCTTGGGGCACCAAAGCAAGCCCCTACTGCCACCGCCCGATACAGCCCTGCCCCCCAGCAAACCCCAGTCGTGCCCTCGAACCAGCTTTCATCGCCGCAGAAACGACAAACTAGCAATTATCTGCCCCAAGCTGCACTGCACCAGCCTAACTTTGCCCCTCCTGTTCGATCTCAGACGCAATCCCCCGGAGCCACTCGAATCACTCACCAACATGCGCGACCGGCCTCTGCTCACACTAACGTGGCCCCGACTTTTGGTCAGGCTGCGCAGCAGACACACGCGATGCCTGTCCGCACTCGTGGCGCGTCGCTAACTATGGTTTCCCCTACGGACGGCCGTGAAAACGATCCGCTGCAACGTTGGCAAGGTGTACCCATTATTTCCTGGGGTGTTGGTGGTGCCATGGTGACTTCATTTCCAAAGAGTACACCGCGCTACACCATGAATCAGTCAGCACCAACAATGCTAAGAACTCCCGGAGAGGTGAAGGTCAAAAGTATGAAGGATATCGAGCCCTTACCTGAGCAACTGGCCAAGTTTCCAGGCCCTCTACGAGGCAAGTCGAAAAAGAAGGACGCCCTCGCCTGGCTGTCTTCTGGAATCACCGCGTTGGAAAGAGAACTGCCTGATCTATCTCCTAACCCTCAGCTATCATTGGAAGCAAAGAGATCCATCGAGCGACTGCTTCTGTGGAAGATTCTTCGCGTCTTCATCGAACATGATGGGCACTTGGAGGGCTCTCCCGCAGTTGAAAATGCAGTCCGAGAAGTCCTGTCGCCACAAGAAGCTGCAGACGCCTCCTTGCCCAGTGGCCCGAGGTTCGGCCACACGGCACCCTCTACAGGAATGAAGGCGGACGATGTCGACCCCGCTTCCATGGAGAGTATCAAAGAAAGTCTACTTCATGGTGATCGTGAATCCGCTGTCTGGGCAGCTGTCGACAAGCGCCTGTGGGGCCATGCAATGATAATTGCTCACACGACTTCGTCCGAGCTCTATAGCCGGGTGGCACAAGAATTTGTGCGAAAGGAGGTCAACTATCCAGGCCACAGCAACCAGTCTCTTGGCGCTTTTTACAAGGTACTCTCTGGGAACTTCGAAGATTGCGTCGACGAGTTGGTACCTGTTCACGCACGTGCTGGTCTGCAGCTGATGTCTACCGATTCAGGCCAGGGGCCTACTCAAGATGTGCTGAGCGGCTTAGAAAAATGGAAAGAAACTGTCTCTTTGGTGCTCAGTAACAGAAGCGAAAACGACATTCGTGGCTTAAACGCTCTCGGAAAACTTCTCTCAGGCTATGGTAGGGCTGAGGCGGCTCAGATCTGCTTCATCTTCAGCAGAACTATGTCTGTTTTTGGTGGCGTTGACGACCCCAACACCGACTTCGTGCTAGTCGGTGCAGATCATCACAAGCAGCCGGATCAGTTTGCCAAGGAAACCGAGGCGTTGCAGTTGAGTGAAGTTTACGAATATGGGTTGACACTGTCCGGGACTGCAAATCTTGCAGCTGGCGCCCCTCATTTGGCAGGCTACAAGCTCCAACATGCAACAGTGCTTGCTGAACATGGATACCGTGACAAAGCCTTGCAGTATTGTGATGCGATTTTCACTTCCATGAGTGCCCAAACACGTCGGTCACCGTACCACCACCCTCTCCTGGAAGCTTCAGTCGACGATTTTATGAGACGTTTGAAACAGGCTCCCAAGGACGACGGTTCGAGCTGGATGTCCAAGCCGAGCATGAACAAGGTCTCTGATAGCATGTGGAACCGGTTCAACAAGTTCGTCTCTGGTGATGAGGAGGGCAACGGAAAAGCCGGTGCCGATGGCGAACATGGCCCGTTTGCCCGTATCGCCTCTACTCCAAACATTAGTCGCTCACCGTCCGTCTCCAACCTTGAGACCTATGGAGCTTCGCCTAGCTACGGTGTATCAGCGCTGCCTCCACAACCGACCGCAGCCACCTCCCGGTATGCGCCAGCTATGACCCCCGCTGCCACCACAACTCAGAACCCATATGAGTTTGTCGCACAGCAGCCAGCTCCAGTGCAGCAGCAGGCGAGTGGTCGTACGTCGAATGAATACACTCCTAGTCCGTACGAACCTGCCTTCCTCGACACCAATACCGGAAATTCTGGATACCCTGGGTTCAACCAGAGCGCGCCTGAGCTATCGCACCAGCCTAATCATGGCCAGTTCGGAGCGTCGACGTATCAGCCACAGGTATCAAGTGCTGCGGCTCAGCCCTACGGTCTACAGCCGTCTCCTAGCATCACGGCAGAGCCGAACCCGAATACCAACCATGGCTACCAAGGATACCAGCCTGCTGGGGGGTATGAACCAAATAAGCCTGTTGAGGCTGATGTCCCCAAGGCAGATGGTGCTGTTGAAAGTGGCTACCAGCCGGTATCGACAAAAAGCTACGGGTTTGAGCCGCCATCGATGCAGCCCTACGGATACGAGCCACCTTCTACGCAGTTTCAAAGCTATGAGTCGCCATCAGCCCAGTCGCAAGGTTATGAACCTCCGTCTACTCAGTTACAGGGATATGAACCGCCTTCGACTCAGTCTTATGGCTATGAGCCTCCCTCGTATCAGCCTGACATGAGCAATGATGCAGATGATGACGCTCTCAAGCCGAAGAAGAAGAGTTTCATGGACGATGACGAGGTGCCTGCGCCGCAGGTTGCAGATAATAAGAGCAAAACGGATCTGGACCGTGAAAACGAAGAGATGTTTAAGAAAGTTGCCGAGGAAGAAGCTAAACGAGCCGCAGAGGCAGCCGCCGCAAAGAAGTCTGGCGGTTGGGGCTTCGGGGGCTGGTTTGGCGCGTCCAAAAAGGCGGAACTCGGGAGTGGCGAAGCCCAGCCTCAGAAGGCTATCAAGGCCAAGCTGGGCGAATCCAACAGCTTTGTGTACGATCCTGACCTGAAGCGGTGGATCAACAAGAAGGCTGGTGCTGAGCAGACAGAGGCTGTGAAGGCAGCGCCGCCTCCGCCCAGAGGTAGCGCTCCTCGCTCCGTCAGCGGCACTCCCCCTCCGAGCGCTATGGGCCCGCCTATGGCGGCCATGGCACGGTCAGCATCAACGTCCAATCTCAAGGCCGGTACGATGCCTCCCAGCGGCCTCGGCATTAGCACACCCCCTCCTATGATGCGTACCGATTCCAATGCCAGTGCAGGCGGCGCTCCCACGCCACCAAGCGGACCTCCGAGCCGCCCGCCCACGAGCATCAGCAATGCCAGCAGCATTGATGATCTGCTCGGCGCCGCTGGACCTCGAAAGGCATCTGGCAAGAAACCTCGCAAGGCTGGCCGGTATGTGGATGTCATGGCCAAATGAGCGAGGAAAAAGAACCAGGAGTGTGAATGGGATGAAGGCATGACGGAATGAAAGGAGGAACGACGGAGTCACATGAATTTATACTATACTAATATCCATCCTGTAGCACTTCATGAGTCGCAAATGGGGCATATATAATCACTGTCTGCATTGCTGGACTCGCTGCATTTTGTACGGCGTTTGGCATGCTGGGGGAGCAAACTTGCCGTGGCCTCTTTCTCTTGTTTTTTCTTACTATTGTATTATAGAGTCCGTTGTATCATAGATGTTTCTTGCAGAACAAGAGATCTACTGTATATCATGTTCTTCATTATGTTTGGTATTTCTCGTTTGTAATGTCTCCTATGCGCTGTATGACTGGACATAATACTACATTGTCCCTGTTAGTTCAAATCGAGAGAGAAAAATCGGGCATTGCAGTTGTGCCAACATACCGTGACTACAGAATCGTCCGCGGACGCGTCGTCGTACTGTGGCACGTAGACGTAAAGAATCAGCGCGTGATCATCGGCAAAGCACGCAATCACGCGGCCCTCGAGCCTGCCCACGCTCAGCACGCGGCTCCAGTCCTTGCCGTCGACGCGCACCGTCGCCCAGCGATCCGGCCCGCCCTCGCGGAAGCGTGTGCTCGGATGCTCGGCCAGCGGGCGATCGAGCTGCGTGGGGTCCAGCTCCGGGTTCTCAAGGCCGGACCAGACGCTCGCAATGTCCGTCGTCTCGGTGGCGATGCGCAGCCGCAGGCTGCCGTGCATGTTGGCGCTGAGCTCGAGCCTGGGCGCTTTCGCCGACGACGACGATGAGGCCGACGCGGCGGCGCCAGTGCCGGTGCTGCCAGTGGCGGCGGCCTGCGCGAGCTTGGTGAAGCGGTCCGAGATGGCCTTGAGCTGCAGGAGCGGCGGCAGCTGGATGTGGACGTCAGGCTCGCGCACCTTGGGCTGCATAATGGTTTCGACGGTCTCGGGGTGCAGCACCCGCACGGGAATGTCCTGCGTGATGATCTTTTCGTGCTCCCGCCGCAGCGACGTCTCCAGGTGCTCGGCGTGGAAGAGATGGTCCTCGTCGGCAAACGGGTCATCATTGTCAGTGGTGGCGGCGCGTGCTTGCTGGCCCGCGGCGGCGGCGGCGGCGGCCGCGGCCGCGTGTGCGTTTGCGTTTGCGTTTGTGCCGCTTGCGGTGGTGGTGGTGGTGATGGTGAGGGAGAGAACGGGCAGCCCGTCCTTTTTGGTGAGGCGGAGCGAGGCGGAGATGCTGTTGAGGGCCGACTTGAGCGCGCGCTGCAAGGGCTGCAGCGGGAGCTCGAGGTTGATGGTGTTGGAGGCTTCGGCGGACTGGATCTGGTAGTTTTCAAAGATAAAGTCCATGGACAGGGAGCTGGAGGAGATGCGTTAGCTGGTTTGCCCTACGGGCTCTGGAGCAGTGAAGGGGGGGGGTCGCAGTCGAAAAATGTCCCCTCAGCGACAAGTCGCGTGAGAATGGCGTTCTTGGGATACGTACGCCCAAACCTGGGATCCCATGTCGGGAATCACCGTGAAGCGTGCCGTCTCATCACTAAGACGCACCCAGGCGATTTTCTCGAGCGAGGAGAGCGCCGCTGTGAGCTCTACGGAAGGGGGGGCAAAATCAGTACAGCTCGTTTGTCTATCAGGGAGTTTGTTTGCGTACTTGAAAAGGTCCGTATATTCTTTAATTCTGTTCGAAAGCGCATGGCGAATTGATGAAACCATGGACATGGTGTTGCATGAGGAAACGCGTAGTTTGTGCACTAGCAGCGCACCGCGTAAATGGAATTTGGCGGGGCAGCGCATCGTGAGCAGTCATGACAATTTACAAGCCAGTTTAGTTTAGTGTACTTGGACATTCATTACTTTGACACTCGTCCCACAAGCAGTAAGGCAACACAATTTCCTCTTTATGACGAGTGTCTAGTATGTCACCCGCGGGCGCAGTTCTTCGGGCGATATAGCTCGTCGTCATAGGCCCTTTGCCTGGGCAGTCACTTACTCTTCATATCCGGATGGTCCGTCGCTTCACACGCCCTTATCCCACGCATGGCCTTCCCTGACACTGATTGGGCCATTGACCTGGCCACATTTTTGGGTTGTATGTGAGGAGGTCTCTCATGCGCCTGCGTGCACACCATGCCGCCCCGGAACGGTTTCGAGATGTCTTGGTTGAGTGACCGACGTCTCAAAGCCGTATATGAGCGACTTTGTCAGTAACATTTTTCGATAATAGGACGGTTTCTATTTCGGATCGAGGAATCAAGTGGGATGCTATAGTCCGGTATTTTCTTTGTGGCTGAAGCGCACAACGGAAGCCAAGATAAAAATTGAGAGCGCCGCGAGTACAGATGTATCCACGAATGCCAGGCTGTTCCATCCGTGGCGTCCACTGTGACTTCCACCAAGATTGATTCCAAAATGTAGCATGAAAATAGTACGCAGCTAAATACGGGCCTAGCTGAGACTAGCAAAAAAGACTATTACGAAGTGCGGCCAAGAATCGATTACGACCAACACTCGCCCAAAATGATTCAACAAGCGGTTTTGACCAGCTCCCGAGTAAGATGAAGAAAACAAAAGCATTTGAAGTCTATCCCAAGGAAATCACAAAACTCAAACGTCTAATAAACAACATGATTATGCTGGATCGATTATTGATCAAGGGAAATATCAAGGGAGGTAGTCCGGGTGGCAGGTGAAGGGAACGTCCTTGAGCATTATGGCGGTCGCGGCGTGGTAACCGTCCTCCAGGCAGTACATCCTCCACTCCTCGAAGTCGACGGGATCAAAGATACAGCGGTACCAGGTGCTTTTTTTGACCTGATTCCTGATCCTGGGGGCGCACAAGAGGCCGCCGACGAGTCTGCAGGCCTTTTCATTGCGAGCAACCAAGACGCCCTGGCCGCCTAGCTCCCGGCGACATTGGCCTTGCCAGTAGGTGTAGTCGAGATTGGCACCCTTGCAGCGAAGCGTTTCAATGTCCGTGCCCGGGTTCCGGTGACGATAATATGTGCCGTTCTCGCACTTGATATCGCAGTCCTTGGGACCGTGGCAGGTGTGGTTCTTGTTTTCCAGCGGCAACCCGAGGTCACCGGCGGCGACCTTGTTGACGGCGATGACGTCGGCAAGGAGAACAAAGAGCGCGGCCAAATTCATTGTGACGGTTATAGAGCCGGCGAGCCTGGAGCTGGGTCAGCAAAAGGGGAATGATGATTGTAGAGATGACGCTTGCGTACTTTGTGGTCGTGGAGGTACACGTCAGGTTGAGGTTGTTGAAGAGTCAAGCGGAGGGGAAAAGGGTAAAAGGCGAGAATTCTCCAAGTTCATGACAGGAAGAAAAATAATTGTCAATTGAGACTGTCAAAAGTAAAACATTAGGGCTTGTCGGTAGGCTGGCCCTGCTCACCTAGCAACGGTGCAGACGCCATTTTTTACTACCGGGACCCTTCAACCATGGGGAACTAAGCTTAGAATTTTACCCGCAGAAAAAGATACCGAGAGAGCCATGCGCGGAGCAGGATGGCATTGCAGCTGCGAAAACGACGGCCAGCTCGAGCGCAGAGTAGGCGCAAACCACCAGGAAGCAAGCCCAAAGTTCGAAGCATCCGTCTTGCTTCCTTCTCGATGTAGCCTATCTCAGATACAGACAATAAGCATTCAGTTTCTTTGCAGTAATAAGGGGCCATTATCGTTCACAAGCCCGAGTCTATTAGCACTACTCACGGGCAAAATATTCCATTTCAGTCGCCCGCTTGTTGGCCACTACGTCGTTGGTTCCGCGCCAGGCAAAGCTTGGCGACGCCGCCGAGTCACCACTCAAGTATATGAATTGACGTTGAGGCATAGGTCTAGAAGAGGTATAGGTAGGGAAAATTCTTCTCCTGACACCTGCATGAATCTTTTGACTACAAGTCTTCCCTCGTCTTCGACAGGCTGATTGTTTTGATCCAGCTTGAGTGGACAGCAGACACCGGCACAATCAAGCAGCAACCATGGGCAATACCTGTTCGTGCGTGCCCCGCCAATCCCATGGCTCGGGCGCCGGCATGCCACCGCCGAGACGATGCCACCGCCGAGACGAGGGCCGGTCCGCCAGTCTGCGGCATCCGGGATGACCCATTCGACCGCCATCACGGACGACATCACGCTTGTAGCGCAGAGCGTCGACGTAAGAACCAATACTGTCAAGGACGGCTTCTTGCACGAGAATCCACTGCGATGCCACCCGGTGCAACGGCCGCCGGACGACAAGGGCAAGTCAGTCGAGGTGAAGCCCGTGGTTGAAGTAGAGGAGGCAGAAAAACAAGAAGAAACACCCGAGTGGAGTAAGAGAGGCGGCATGCTGTTCAGCGTGGAAGAGGTGAATAGCTTCTTTGCAGGCTCGGCGAAACTTGGCATGCAGACGGACGCCAACGATGGGCAGGTCGAGATGGAGGAGATAGTGTCTACGAAGGTCCGGACCGACGAGCCACTCCCGGATCCCGAGTCCTTGGCAAGTGGCACAAACCCATGGTTAATACTGAACAAAAGAGCGCATGACACTTGACGCTTGGCGTTTAGGAGATTGTTCAATGCCAATGGAGAGGCGTTTGCATGGATTTGGTTGGTGGTGGTGGCATACCATCAGCGATCAGCATGGCAACAGTGTACAGAGTTGAAGCGGTATCGATACCCAGTAGAATAATGTCGTGAAATTCATGAACGCTATGCGAATGCTATTATTTTACAAGCAGAGAAGCCCGCTTTGCTCTTTTCAATCGCTGTCGTCTGAGTCGGTGTCGTCTATAAAGCCTTCTTCCAAGCTAAACACAGTCAAACGTTAGCCTCTGACCTTGGAAGTTGCGCCATGCTATGCCTCAAGCTAGAACGTGACAGCACTTACTCTCTGCTCAGCCGAACCGTTTCGGACCCAAACCCCGTCACCGCGAACCCAGCCGTGACGCGCTCCCCAACACGACCCAGCTCCTCGCCCGCGTCATCCTCCTCGTCACCCCCCGTGGCGGCCGCAAATCGCCCTCTATCATGGCGCCATGTCGACGGTAGCGTCAGCGCGGCTAGCCTCGCCGTGATGCGGTCCCGCAGCGACGACGACGCGGAGCCGAGCGTGTCGAGTGGAAGGTACTGGCTGTAGCGGGCGCGGTAGCGTCGCCAGAGCGGGATCACGGCAAAGGTGACGATGAGGAAGAGCACGAGGGAGATGGCGGCGGGCACGATGAGGACCTGTGGTTTTTTGTCTTGTTAGCTGGCCTGCGAGATTGGGAGACGGAAAGAGGGAGAGTGGGAAGCGTACCTTGATGCCGGATATTGCGGCGCCCATGATGGCGACACAGGGGGGCGCGGCGCGGCGCAAACAGCCCAGCGCAGGTTGGTGTTGGGCAGGCAGGCAGGCAGGCAGTCGGAGCGGCTATGCGCGGAAAAAAAGAAGAAAGAAGAAGAGAGAGATGTTCCAGCGGATCCGTGGGATGGAGTATGGACGGAATTTCGTCGATGGATTGAGTTGGTGATGACGGCGTTCGAAGATGGCGAGACCCTTGCGCGGATAAGCTGAGATAACGTGGTTGGCGGGTTTCGGCCGAGGCTACCTACCGTGCTACCCAACTACCTTACCTTACCTCTTATTACCTTAGTTAGATGCATCATGCGCTAGAACATTCGCTACAGCGCCCCGTCCGGGGTCTCAGGCAGGCCATCTCCACCAAAACGAATGCCAGAAATAATACGGATACCTAAATACCTAACTACGGTTCCAGGTAATTCCGAGCAGCCTTGCATGGGGATTGGTGGTGGTTTGCTTTGAAGTACTTTATACCTACTTTGACAATGTAGTTATGGCAACGAAAGTCATAGCCAATATCGGTCGTGACAATGGCTTACTGAGCTCAATACATGTCGGGAACCTGTACAATGTCTTGGTCATCGTAACAAAGAAGCGAATCACTCCTTGACTTCAAATAATTGAGCTTGTCGTGAGAAAGTAGTGGCTGGTCAGACTGAGCGCATCACCAAGTTTTTGGAAATGAGCATACCTCATGTAAAAATTTCCTAAAAAAACACAAATAGCCGCCAGGACACTAAACCTTCCATAAGATAATTCCAAACTGAACGGAATCTGTGTAGCTTTGCTACGACCGCAGCAGGCACCGCCGCTTCCAGGTCTCAGACGTTACTACGCCTTTGCCAACCAAACGCCAACTTGACTCCTATTAGCGGCAGAGACATAGCTGATGTAGCTGGGCTTCTGTCTATTCAGAACTGTTTCGTGCTGGATTGCCTGACTTGTGCGTCCATCTTGCAGACATCACTGTTATTGTTATATATACCGGGGTGACTGACAGAGGTTGGGTTGGCTGAAGATCAAATCATTTCTCCGCCAAGAGCGCAGCTGCCGAGTGCACAAGGCGACATAGAAACGAAAAAAGCAACTGGAACGAACCAAAGGACTAAAAAAACAGCCACTTTAAAGTGAGGGGTAATACTGTTTGATGTTTGACGTGTCCGCGTGGGTAACCGTGCGCCAGATCCTGTAACACGACACTGCACCATTTCGGAGCTTTCCGACAGGCGGAACGGTGATTGATATGGCGTGCGATATAAAACTCTAAGGATAATTACTGAGCCTGTAACGGCCCGTCGGTGGTTGTATTATTTAACCAGCATGCGCAGCGGGAGACACAAGGTGAGGTACGGATACCTACACAAGCAAAGCTCCCGGCAACGTTACCGCAACATGGGCAGTGCAATACTTCGCTGATTATAACATAACTCTAGACTACGGAGTAGAAGACATTCGTTCACCAATAATTTACAAGCCAAACTCTTTTCGGCCACCCAATCCCAGCCCCGAATTGCTCACCAGAGGCCGCTAACCCAAACAAGATGGAGTTCCAGCCTGAAAATCAGGGGCTGTAGACACTGTAACGCTAGCCAACACGTCTGCTATCGCCGCTGTTAATACCATGGCAGGCGACGGAGGGGAATGCTGCCTAAAAATAGGAGGATTAATTTGATCGTTTGATGATAGTAATTAGCCGTCTTGACTCGATTCTGTTGGATTGGATACCTATTCAGGTACTATACGCAAGCCTTAGACTGCTACCTGTAGTATTTAGGTAGGCATGCAGGCAGGTGACAGCACGCAGGTACAAAACACGGGGGCCAGTTGAATCGCGGCAACGGCAAGCCACTCAACGCCTTGCGT
This sequence comes from Beauveria bassiana ARSEF 2860, assembly GCF_000280675.1. Taxonomy (NCBI): domain Eukaryota; kingdom Fungi; phylum Ascomycota; class Sordariomycetes; order Hypocreales; family Cordycipitaceae; genus Beauveria; species Beauveria bassiana. The sequence goes on from NW_007930854.1 coordinate 226,707, forward strand.
CTCAAACAACCATCTTCACTTGGAATGCCTATTCATGCTTATGCCCTAATCCCACGCGATTCCCGTCTCGAACCTGTTCTCTTGTTTTCATCATCCACCGAGTCCTGTGCCACCCACCGCCCAACTTTTTCTGAAAGAATCGCCCGTCTTGGTGTCCCCTGAAGCGTCCCTACAAACAGCTCCCGAATCCCCCACTAACGTTACAGTACCAAGTGCACCAGCCACACACACCACACCACTTGGCTTGTCGTCCCCTTTTGACCACCTCTACGCGCCGCCAGGCACATTCCCACGCCTTGACTTTTTCCCATATCCAAACCACCTGACTCGACGATAAACGATTTTATCCTCTTCGACTTGCCCGAATCTGCTGTTCCGCTGTAATACTCTCCAAACAAGAGGCCCCGCGCCAACGACTGCACACCAGGCAACGACCTCGCAGAGCTGCAAGAGGAAGACGGGACGGTACAGCTTGAACCGCTTCCTACAGTCGACATCTTCCCCTCTGCCACGATTCAAGACGACTTCTCCCGTCATCATCATGCGAGCGGCCCAAGCCCTGCATCCCACCGCTTCTACGCGTTTCTGATCACGAAAGCAATACACAACCTAGTACGAATTCACCATGTCCGACAAGACGAGGCAGTCGTCTGGTGGTCGCTCCATCTTTTCCCGGAACAAGAATAAGGATAAGCGCAACACCGATAATGATTCCTACGATGCCCTTAGTACCTTGAGCTCCCGCTCATCTAGGCACACCCGCGACTCCTCGGCAATCTCTTTCGATGGACTCGCCTCCCCCGACCCCAGCATGGGCATGATGCCCGGCGCCATCACCTCGATCCCGTACGATGCCACCGCTCCCGGCTCCCGTTCGCCTATACCCGTCGACTACCTCCCCAAAGCTGACCAAGTTCCCGTCCGTAGAGAACCTTTGCCTCATCAGCTGAACAAGGGTCATGACTTTCATCAGTATCCAACATTTGACCCCTCGGTCGCCAACGCGGCTTCGCACGCCTCCAGATTGGGCCCCCCCGCAACCAACGTCACCATGGCCAGCACTGGTAGGAACACGCAGTATCAGCTTTGGGGTCCTTCTCGTGGCAGTATGGCTAGCACTATTAACGGATCTCACACATCCCGATACGATTCGCTTCTTTCTCCCAACAATCGTGTTTCTGACGCCAGCGTCTACTCCAGTAGGTTAATCCTTGGCTCTTTCTTCCTTCTTCTCCGACGCTGATCAACTTGTGCAGTCCAACCGAGCGCATCATCGACTAGCTCCTACGGCATACCTCATCGCGAATCTCATCGTCTTACCAAATTCCCCGGGCCCGGCGCACACGATACCTTTCACTTCCCAAAGCCCGACGACGTGAATGTCATTGAACAAATGTTTGCACACCTCATGCACAGACGAGGTTGGCACAACCTGCCTGATCAGGCCAGACGACAAATGATGGCCTACAAGCCCGACAAGAAGTGGACTCTGCTACACCAGGACAGATTAGGCGAGTGGCAGGACGAGCAGAAGCGTCGCATGACCGCTCGTGTCAGTCAATTTGCTCAGCCAGATGTCACCACCTACTCTGATGAAGAGGGCACACCTGAATGGTACGTACGAAGAGTTATGGAAGACAAACTCGACGGCAAGGGTATGGGCAGTTTGGAAGTCAACCTACGCACGCAGCAGATCGGCTGGGTGCGTCGCTTCGTCGAGTGCCAAGGACAAGTTGCGCTCGTCACTTTGCTCCTCAAGATTAGTCGCAAGATTGCCAATGCGCCGGCAAGTGAGAGTTCCAAGGTTGAAAAAGGCCTTGACCGCGAATACGACATCATCAAGTGTCTCAAGACACTCATGAACAACAAATTCGGCGCCGACGACGCATTGATGCAGCAAAAGGTGCTTCTAGCACTCGGTACCTCGCTTGTCTCGCCTCGCTTGACCACCCGAAAGCTTGTCTCCGAAATTCTCACGTTCCTATGTACATGGGGTGACAATGGCGAGGGTCACTACAAGGTTATCCAAGCTCTTGACGAGGTCAAGGCCCAGAGCGGCGCCAATGGACGATTTGACGACTGGATGCAGCTCGTTGAAGCGACTGTCGATGGCCGTGGCAAGATGGGTAGCATGGTTGGTGCAAGCGATGATATTCGTACTGGTGGTGTCGGCATGGAGAACCTGCTGATGGAGTACTCTGTTGCGTCCATCATCTTGGTCAACATGATGGTCGACGCCCCAGAAAAGGACTTGCAATTGCGAGTACACATCCGCGCCCAGTTTACAGCATGTGGCATCAAACGCATCTTGAGCAAGATGGAGGCTTTCCAATATGAGCTCCTGGATAAGCAGATTGAGCGTTTCCGCACCAACGAGGCCATTGACTACGAGGATATGCTTGAGCGTGAAAACAGCAGCATCAAGGACAGCATTGAAGGCGAGGTCAAAGATCTCTCCGACCCTGTACAGATTGCGGACGCCATCCAGCAACGCCTTCAAGGCAGTCGGACCAACGACTACTTTGTGTCAGCTCTCCAGCATTTGCTTCTAATGCGCGCCAACGATGGGGAGGAGCGCTTACGCATGTTCCAGCTCGTGGACGCTATGCTTAGCTATGTCGCCATGGACAGGAGACTTCCCAACATGGATCTGAAGCAGAGTCTCAACTTTACTGTTCAAAGTTTGCTCGACAAGCTACACACTGATTCAGAGGCCCGGCAAGCTCAAGATGAGGCCCTGGAATCGCGTCAGATCGCCGAGGCGGCCATGGCTGAGCGTGACGAAATGCGCTCGCAATTAGCACTCGGCGCAGACGGCCTTGTCGCCAAGCTTCAGAAGCAACTCGACGAGCAGGGTAGGTTTATCGATGCTCAGCGACGACAGGCAGAAGGCTTGAAGGCCGAGCTAGACAGTGTACAAACACTGCGCGCAAAAGAAGCCCAGCGGAACGAGCTTGAGACCAGAGAACTGTACCTCATGCTGCGTGATGCCCAGGATATTGCCGCTTCCAACGCCGCCAAGGGTGCTGCTCTCAATTCTCCCATGGGCGCATCTAACGGTACTAGCCCCGAACAGATGCAGGGCATCCTTGACCGTGAACGTCTCATGGAGCGCCTGCAGATGCAGCTTGAGCGGCAAAAGACGCAATACAAGCTTGAAGGCAGAGTATGGGGTGAGGCTGCCGGGCCTTCTGACCGACTTCGCGCTCTACGTGAAGAGATGGAAGATGATGAAGCCGACGCAGCTTCTGCCGCTGCGCCTCGGGACTTGACCAACAGCGTTCTCGGCAGCATCCATCGGCAAACTCGTATTCCTCGCAAGCCTGTCAACACAAACGGCGAGGTCTCTGATAAGGAGACTATTGAAGAGGCTTCGGAGATGGAAGAGGAAGACGGTGTTGTGTACGAGCGCCCCAGAATAGTCGAGTTCAAGCGGCCTGTTATTGATGCCAAGCAACAAGCCGTTCTTGTTGACGAGCTCGGGTCTAAAGTTAAAAAGTATGATGGAAGCGATGAAGAGGATGACGGTGTCACTACCGGGCCTTCGCATCCTAGCATGGATTCATCTGCGCCGCTGACTCCCGCCGATACGGACACCCTAAAGACTGGTTCTACAACTGCAGTTACACCGGCTGGTGCCGCTCCCCCCCCTCCTCCGCCGCCTCCGCCTCCTATGCCTGGTCAGCTTGCCGGACCACCCCCTCCGCCGCCTCCACCGCCACCACCCATGCCACAACAGATTCCCGGAGCACCGCCGCCACCTCCCATGCCCGGCCAGATCCCCGGCGCACCTCCACCTCCACCACCTCCCCCGCCTATGCCTGGCATGAGATTGCCTGCCATAGGAACGGATGGCACATCTATGCCTCCTCCGCCGCCGCCGATGCCTGGTCCCAAGACTGGCGGCTTCCTACCCCAGCCTACGTACAGTGCTACACCTAGCGTTGGCCTGCCTGTCGCGAGGCCCAAGAAGAAGCTCAAGGCTCTTCACTGGGAAAAGGTCGATGCACCCGAGACAAGTCATTGGGCGGCCCACACACCATCAGCAGAGGCACGCGAAGAAAAGTATATTGAACTTAGTAGGAAGGGTATCTTGGACGAAGTTGAGAAGCTATTTATGGCGAAGGAGATTAAGAAGATTGGGGCTGCTACCGGGCGCAAAGATGACAAGAAGCAAATCATCTCGGCAGACTTGCGCAAAGCATACGAAATTGCTTTGGCCAAGTTCTCGCAGCATTCTGTGGAGAAGATTGTGCAAATGATTATTCACTGTGATGTTGAGGTGCTCGATAACGTTGTTGTCATGGACTTTTTGCAAAAGGACGACCTTTGCAACATTCCCGACAACACATCCAAGCAGATGGCTCCTTACAGCCGAGATCTTACCGGACCGGATGCTGCCACTCAGGCAAGAGAATTGGACCCAGCAGATTTGACGAGGCAAGACCAAATCTACTTGTATACTGCTTTCGAACTACACCACTACTGGAAGAGCAGAATGCGTGCCTTGGCACTGACAAGGAGCTTCGAGGCGGAGTATGAGGAAATTTACGCCAAGATGCACCAGGTTATCAGTGTATCCGAGTCCCTTCGTGACTCGGTATCACTGATGAATGTCCTGGGTCTCATTCTGGATATCGGCAATTACATGAACGACGCCAATAAGCAAGCTCGTGGCTTCAAGCTGAGCTCGCTCTCGCGGCTTGGTATGGTCAAGGATGACAAGAACGAGTCTTCGCTTGCCGACTTGGTCGAGCGCATCGTTCGTAGCCAGTACCCGGCGTGGGAGAACTTTGCTTCTGAGATTGGTGGCGTCATTCCTGCACAAAAGATGAATGTCGAACAACTCGAGACTGATGCCAAGAAGTACATTAGCAATATTCGCAATGTCCAAACGTCTCTCGACTCTGGCAACCTCAGCGACCCCAAGAAATTCCATCCTGAAGATCGCGTCAGCTTGATTGTGCAGCGCTGCATGAAGGAGGCCCGTCGCAAGGCTGAGCAGATGCAGCTTTACTTGGACGAAATGATTCGTACATTCAAGGACATAATGATTTTCTACGGCGAAGACCCAGCCGATGAGAACGCCAGACGGGATTTCTTTCCCAAGCTTGCTAACTTTTTGTCTGAATGGAAGAAGTCGCGAGAGAAGAACATTCAACTGGAAGAAACGCGCAAACGCAACGAGGCTTCAATGAAGCGAAAGCACGCTGCGCAAAAGGCCGCACTGGCCGCCAGCGAACCAGGCTCAGCCTCTGCCACCAGCACTGGCGCGATGGACTCGCTGCTTGAGAAACTCCGGGCAGCAGCGCCGCAGGCTCGGGATCAGAGAGACCGACGGCGGCGGGCTCGTCTCAAGGATCGCCATCAAGTGCGCGTGGCGTCTGGGCAAAAGATTCCCGATCTTAACGAGATACCGGAGGTGGAGGTTGGGCTGAAGACGTCGGAACAGACGATTGAAGAGGAGGAAGGCATGACAGCCAGCACAACCGGCCCAGCCGGTCTCGCCAGCCCGGACCGAACACAGTCTCGCGAGGGCGATGATGACGTCGCTGACCGAGCAGCCGCCCTCTTGCAGGGCATGCGTGGCGGGGACGCCGAGGACAGCGAGAAACGCGAGAGCCTTCGCAAGGCAAGAAGGCAAACGGCCGAAGATGAGAGACGGATGCGCCGCCGTCGCCGTGAGAAGGCTTCGGTCAGCAACGCTGAGGATGTCGGTAGACCCGCCGACATGGCAGAGGAAGATACGTCGGCTGCCGGCCAGGATGAGTCGGTGCAGGTATCTGCTCCGGGTCCGTCAGAAAATGGGGAAGCAGGAGAAGAAGGCAAATCATAAAGGGCAGAGGCCAATGCAGGACATGCCCAAGGAAGAGAGAGATTATGAGCTCCAAAGGGTGGATGGAGACGAAGAGACATCTCGCGATCGCTCTTTACTATACAAAGTACGTAATGTTTTACAAAGCACATAAGCGCACATAATTTCTCTTTTTTCTGTTTCAACTTTTGCTGTCCTCGCGCTCGTTTATTCAGACGAGCAAAGGTTTAGAAAACGATGTATGTTTTTCTACAATACTCCTTTTTTCTTTGTTGCTGCCGTGGAAGAGGTTATCACTAGCTTAGAGACTGGGTCTGGTTGTGTTTTCCCCTGGGTTTGTCACTTGTCCTTGTAAGCTTTGTTTCCTCCATATCAAAACCTTTGTAGCATCTTTCAAACAGAGATGTCATGTTTTTTTATTGCAAATGACCTAAAGTGAATAAGACCTAGACGCCCATCGCTAAGAGAAGTATTTTGAGAGGAAGGGGAAAACAAGAGACGACGATATGGAGCTAATCCCGCGTCGGACTCAGAGCACGGTTGAAGCCGCCCAAACGGTTCATGTACTGCCGATACTCGGTCTTTTTCTCCTTGCGCACGGCGCCGGCGTTGTTGCCGGCGACGTGCTTGTTCTTGGTGGTGCCGAAGCCGCCAAAGCCCATCATGGCCTGCATGGCTGACATTTCGTCGTCGTCGTCGTCGCCGCCGCCGCCCTCTGCCGTCACGGGCACTGCTGCTGCTGCCGCCGCTGTGGTGGGTTTGGTGTTTTTGGAGGTGGTAGGGGGTTTGGGATCAGTGTCCATGCGGTCTTCGGAACGGCCGCGCGGGCGTGGCGGGCTGCGGCGGTCACGGGCTCCTAGAAACTGTGTCAGCGCGCGTGCTCGTGTAAACAGGTTCGTTTGTGTTTGAAAGATATGCGTACCTCTGCGGTCAAAGTCGTAGTCACGGTCATCGTCGTCGTCTCCGCCGTCATCGTAGTAATCTCGCCGACGACGATGCTCGTCGTACCGCCGGGGCTTGTAATCTCCATCCCGTCTATCACGACCCCCTCGTCCACCGCCGCGGCCTCCACCTCCTCGCTCGCTGTACCCGCGATGGCTGTGGTGCTGCTGGTTCGAGCGACGCTCCGGCGAGCGGGAGCGATCCTCGTGGCTCGCCGCGGCTGCTCCTCTGCTGTTGTCGCCGTGGTGACGGCGGTCGCGCGACCGAGATCGGTAGTTGCTGCGTCGGCCGCCGCGGGTCGGCGCTGCGTCGTCGCGTCGGTCGGGGGGAGCGTCCCAGTCGCGGCGGGTGTCGGGGCGACGACCACGTCGCTGGTCAGACATTTTTTTTCTTCTTAGTGAACGAGGAGAAGTTTGGCTTGGGGATTCTGCGCTGCGCTCCCTTTCCTTTTCCTTTTATGGTTGAGTGTTGCAGAGAAGAGGAAGGGAAAAGAAGAAAGACTGTCAAGGTGGCTTGGTTTTGGGAGATGTTGGGCGCGATCTCGAAATGCAATGTCCAGCTTTTTTTGGGCGTCCCCACCAGAAACGGGTATAAGTGGCACGAGGTAGGAACAAGTCAACACGCCGAGAAATAGTATCATCGTATGTATGATTTGATGTAACTTGGGCTTTCCTATTACCTCAGACTTCATATTTACTGTTTGTGGCATGATGTTTACACCAATATGGCTACGCGAAGGCGACATTCAACCTAATGAAAATTCCGCAAAGGTCAAGTAGGAAATTTGATGGATAATTCTGTTTTTTCAAGTGCTGATATGCTTAGCTATTGAAGTGACAGTCCAATCAGAAACCGTTCGACTCCCTCGACAGAAGACGCAGCCTCAAAGACAGGTCCGTTTGTTGCCCTTTCACCTCGCATCTTACCTGCGTCCTAATATCACCATGGCCTAGTCATCAGTCAACCCATGAGCCAACTATACGTATATCCTGGTTGTCAATCAGCTCCCAGAATTCTCCCACTAGCTCATCTGTGTCTAGTTCCCACTCAAATCTCCAATCCTCTGGCTCTGACCCGTAATTGAAGCCGATGAGCGCATACGTGGTTGGACCACAACTGTACCACCTTTTCGGTTGGCGAAAGACTGTTGATTTGAACCAATTCATTTGCCGAAAAATCTCTTCTTCCACTTGCCCGTATTTTTCCAAGTCAATACCGCCTCTCTGTAGGTCCTCGAGCCAATTCTGGAGGACACGCTCAAAGGCCCGCCTCCACTGTGAAAACCCCCTCGAGGACGGTATACGCCAAGCATCGACAACGGTCTGATTCCTGAGAATCGTGAAAAGGGCCGTTCCAATGGGTACATACCAGGCTTCGAGAGCTTCCATGGTGACCTGTGACGGTTTTTCCGTAGAGTGAAGAAGAGTCGTCAGGCCAGCAATTTCTCTCGAAAGCTGTCGCCAACTTTCCGTGGAGCGGCTGTTGTTCAGGAGCTGTAGGTGTAGGGCGTAATTGCTTGAAATAATATTCATCAGAGGAAGCCCAATCTCATCGAGAGTCCGAACATCGTCTCTTTGCACCTTTCCGTCGATCCAAAGGAGATAGCGCAGGTCGTCTGCATGATTATAAAAGAGATTGGTGGCGAGACGCAGCCGGTCAAGGACATGCATACGATAGTGCCCAGGTCGAAAGTGAGGTATAAATAACCGCAATGAGTCACTACACCATGAAAGATGAGGTGTTACTGATCGCCAGTCGCGCTGCTTACTCTTATAGCTAGGGAGAAGCCAGCAGTCGCTGATGTCTTGGTCAAGATTTTTGGCAACGACAAACTCATGGATAGCTCGGTATCTATTAAAATGGCGCACCAACTCCCTGAGTGTATTGGAAGAGCTTTTATCACCAGAATCAAGACATCTTGTTAGGTCGAGGCCCCAGTCAACCATTGTGGCGATGGTACGGGTGTCGCAGCGCCCGCTCAGCGCATACTGACCAGAAATTAGCAGAGATACTTTTTGCTAATAAAGTAGTTCATGTAAAATAAATTCGCATGTAACAAGCCTTGGCCGACCTCGCACACATCAAAGGGCGAGGCAAGATTTTGATCAAAAAGGGCTAACAGGCTTTTGATGTCTCCGGCTCTGGCAAAGTACAAAACTAACGAGTCACGGGGCACGACAGAATATACCCGAAGGTTGAAATTGAACCCGCCGCTGCTGATCGAGGATACTATACTCCAAGCTTTCCGAGTGATCCAATTGGGAGGTTTTACTTGAATGAAGTATTTGTCGCAAGTGGTACCGTGGTTGCTGCCGTCGCTTGACCGTGCCCGATCAACAGCCATGCTACCAATAATCGTCCGTCCTAGATGCCTTTGAATTAGCTTGTTTTGCCTTTGGTCAGCACACTCATTTGGTCTGTAGGTGCTGTGTCGTTGATTTGGCACGTTATGCATCTGTTCTTGGGCCTCGGACGGGGCTTCGCCTTGTATAAGCCGAGACTCGATTCGCGCCGGTTGCAGATGACAGACGATCAGATCAGTTTGTCGTTTTGATAGAGCGCTGCTCAACCTGTTAGTGGAAATGCAGGTCTGCACTTATTCTGGGTCGTTTCAACCAACATCAGCCACCATTGCTGCGCAATCTGAAGCCGCCCCATGACATCCTGCAAGCGCTTCTCCGTCTTTGCCCAAAACTCTTTCTTCAACACCATTTTACCCTTTCCCAGCGCTACTTTGATGCCTCTTGTCGCTCGTATCTCTTGCGACACGTCATTGACCGATAAGGACAAGGTATTGAGAGCGCTGCGACAGGCCTGGACAATGAGGCTGCCAACGCCACCACCCCAGACGATTCCGTCTGCAGTCGAGCTCGTCATGTCAGCTTCCATCTCCTGCAGTACCAATCCAAGCAGCTCAATGTCTCCAACGAGTTGCTTGATGGAGTCTGGCATCTCCTTGAACTCCTTCCACATGTGCTTTAGCGTAAAAATATGCGAGCTGATCTTGATGACTACCTCGCCAAAGGCAATGCCCGCAGCGACGACGCCTACTATTTCGGCCATTTCTGCGGAGGGTGATTTGGCCAGTTGTATTGGATGGAGAGGAGACTTTGATCAAGGAAGCGTAGGATAATTTAAAGCAGCAGAACTTGTTGGCAAGGCAAACTCAGCCATGCTCGAAAGGGCGGAGGGGCTGCCTGCCTTGCAGCGTCGCGTGCATCGGGCTGCAGCCAGGCCCTTGACAAGGCGGACAGTCAGCACCGCAGTGAAAAGATGAATCCTCTTGGGGAATGATACCTGAGAGGCTGTGCAATACCATCCTGATGCCACGGTGCCCAACTTGCCAACCTACGAGCCACAGACATGCAAGCATCACAACTTGAGGCCTCGCCTTTGAGTATTGGTAGACACAGCGGCTGTGAAGAAGTTCGAGGCCTGTAATGGCCATGCTTCATGATTCACGGGTACGTTCTCGCACTGCCACTATCGACGGTTTGGATAAGTCCGCTCCCTTGGTGTGCAAGCACTAATCTACGCATTAGTGCACACCTTGGATGCCTGGATTTTTTTCGAGACAATCATTTGCGAAGTGGACTTTTGCAGAGCGAATTAAGAATACTTGGTATTAAAATTTGATATAATTGGTGACGTCATAAAACATGTATGATGCTCTACTAGATGGCCATGCGGGTGACAAAATAAATGGCCTATAATGACGGTACCGAAGCTTAGCAGCTACCTAGATTTAATTAACTCTCTATAAACTCTAGGAAATATATATTTATTTTATATAATAGTAAGATTAGACTTTAGTAATAAAATTATATCCTTTATATTTTAGAAGTCTTTTTAATTCTTTTTATAAGTTTCTATTCTATATACCTTTTACTAAGTATAATATAGACGCCTTAGCGAATAGGCTAGCTTTTTTATCACCTACTTTAACGGCTTTATTTAGGGCATGCGGACCCGTATGGCTGATATATATATATTAAGCATACACGTTATATATAGAATATTCACCGAGTCATATACTTGTAATTCAAATCACCATCGCTGGGGTACGTACTCAGCGGAGCGACCTAATATACGGCTAGAGCTTTTTCCACTTACATCTCATTCTCGCTTAAAGTAGGTGATAAAAAAGCTAGCCTATTCGCTAAGGCGTCTAATTATACTTAGCGAAAGCTATATAGAGTAGAAAATAATAGAAAAATCTAAAAAAAAACCTTTAAAATATATAGGATATAATTTCACTACTAAAGTCTAATCTTACTATTATATAAAATAAATATATATTTCCTAGAGTTTATAGAGAGTTAATTTAATCTAGGTAGCTGCTAAACTTCGGTACCCTCATTATGGGCCATTTATTTTGTCACCCGCATGCCGCTGAAGCAGGCCGTCGCCAAGTGCATAAATACCCTCGTTCGACGACGGACGACTGGCATGACCCCTGCGCGCATCTCAGTGAGAACCCCAACTTCTGTTGTGGGTGCATGGATCTGTTCCATCTTGCCTTCAAATAAATGACTAAGTTAGGATACAGGGATATAACGAGACGAAACGGTGCATTATATGTGGCATTAAACGGGAGACGGCCACTACTGGAACGTTTGAGTTATGCAATACCCCACACACTATCGATAGTGGCATGGTATATGAAGTGATCCTTGTCAAGAGTTGCTACCAAAAGCATCGAGCCCAAGCAGACTAAGAATGCAAAGAATCAAATTTTCAAATTGCCGTTGAAATCCGCAGTATTGAACGAAAGGACAGAAAATTGGTTACTTGGTACGGGTTAGATTCCACCCCAAAGAAATCATGGTAGAACGCATCGTTGCGTTTCATCAAGCGTACAACAAGAACCCTTCATGCCTTGAGTAAAGACTCAATGCACGAAGCTGTAGGCATTGCAAATACTCGGTGCATAAAAAATTACGAAGCTGGTTTAAAGGATCATGAGAGGTGTTTCGCGGCATGTCTACTCGGATGCCACTTTGAAATCCCAAAGCGGCATAGAGGGACACGTGAAGGGCTTGCAGCGAACTGCATGCAATGCATCTCAAATCTTTCCTACTTTTTTTTTTCAAAGTCCTCTGCGTCAAGTGTGCACTCGTCGAAGTGTGGCTAGCAAGATCAGTTACAGAACAAGTCATGTTTTTGCAGAGCAGCGCATCGCTGAAAACTTGAACTCTTGCGACGCAGTGTGACGAGATTATGGGCAAAACAGAAGCGCACTGATAAAAGTTATTCTTAACTACATAGCCACGAGATTTAAGTTTTGCAAAGTGCATCACATAACATACCATCGCCTGACAGAGCACTTCTTGCTGGTCTTGGCGTTGTCCTGATAAAAGCTCGTGACAAACTGCGACAACCACTTATTACTAAAAACATCCCGACGGACGAGGAGATGCTGCCCGACTTTTATTGTAAATCAGCCGCAAAACTATTTATAGCAGAGCCGTATTATAGCAGAAAAAAAAAACGGGCCTCGGAGCTGCCCCAACTTATTACCGTAGTCTACATCTAGCATCAAGCGTTTCATAGCCGGACCGGTCACAAGCCTTCTTCATGGCACGGGTCAATCCTAATCTCTAAACAGAAGGTTGACGATGAGCAAATGACCTACCGCAACGCAAGCATTGTTCAGCTCGCCCAAGTATATGCACCGCTCGGTCATCTGGCGCATTGTTCAACGCTCGCTTGTTGTCTCTAGCGCCAAAAGATAGGAGGACTACGCTTGGATACGCTCGTTCCTGGTCATGAATGGATCGCACGGGTTCTAATAATAAAGCTAATAAGCTCATTTTTGACCCTTGCGTGCGCTTTGGCTCCGCCATGCAGGTTCGGCGAGAATGCATGTAGGCGATCCGCCAGATGCATCCGGCTTTTCACACAATATTGGAGGGCATCGTTATTATAGCTGGGAAATAACCCCCCCCGAGGCCGGCAAGGGATTAAATAGCAACGCGCGTCCTTTATACGTCTACAGCTCCACCACGGCAATGGGGACTGTGGCTACTTGGTTGGATCACTTGGAATGGTGCTGACGGTTCAGAGGCGGGGAGGGAGGGGGGGGGGGGGGGGACATCTTTTAGTGTGTCTCATGAATCTTAGTTCCCGTGCAAGTCAATGTCAGTTGAACTAGTAAGTTGGATCAAATATGCATCAAAAGGTTCTGCAACGAAAACGGTCGAGGTTGATTTTTATTGCCGCGGTCAGGGCAGCCGTTCTTGTACGTCGACCTGAACTTTAAACGAAAGCGTTGAAATACGAGTATTGAAACGAGGGACCCGTCAAGCCACAAGCCGCGTGGAATTTGATGAAAAAAATGACAGAGGGAGATTGAAAAAAAAAAAAGGGGACTCGACTCGTATTGGCTTATACGTTGATAACTGCATCACCGGTGACGAATCTATCATCTTTCCGTAGGCCCCGACCCAAGAGACTTTCAATCTCCGTTTTACACGCAGCACAGTGTCGCGACGGACCTATGAATCTTGATGCCGTTATCTTTCTCTTTTTTATTTTTCATTCAGTATAATCTTCACATTCGCCCTTCTCGATGCTGGCATTGAGCAGTTTGCGGCGCTTGGCGCCCAGGCGCGAGTTCAGCAAGTTTGGGCGGCAGAGACGAGCCGTTCGCTGTGCCAGACTATTATTGAGCAGCTTCTTCCTACTGTGTCTGCTATACTTGTATGTCGGTAGCTTGAGTCGCCTAGGGAGTCTATTTGGCGTTTGCTCAGTCATGCCGACCGCGGAGAGGACGTTATACACCGCTCCAGGAGAGTATAGCACCGACGACATCGACCTGCCAAGTTTGACTGTTCAGCAGCAGAACCCGCAGGAGCCAGAACAAGTACGGAACGTCGACTTTGAGGACGCCTTACGCCGCGTGGATGAACTACTACCCAGCGACATGGAGGCTCGCTGGTTGTTACACGCCTTCGAAAGCTCAGGCGCGGAGAAGCTGCGGGAGATTGGCCTTCGCGCTCGTGATTATCGAAAGTACTTTGAAGCCTGGGAGACACTGCATTTGGTGCAAGGAGGTCCCGAAGAGACATTCATCAGATCCGACATGGCTCACTATATCCGTCACTACTTCTCCACGGGCTTGGCCAAGCTCGCCGCCGCCGAGGTCGAGCTAATGGTTCGCACATACGAAAAGTACAAGTCTTTTATGTGCAAGTTTGAGAAGTTGGTGGCTGGCTGGACCGCGCCATACTTTGCTGACCACATGACTTTGCACCTAAACTTGAAGCACGGAGGCCGAGGCATCGTTGTCACCGCCGGCAATAAGCAAGCGCCGCACCTGAGGACGCTGGTCGATAGTTTGCGCGGTGTCGGATGCACCCTACCCATCGAAGTCATGTACCTGGATGACGCGGACCTCAATGTCGAGGTTCAAGAAGAGCTTTCAGCCCTTGATGGCGTCACCACCCGGGAGATGGCGCCAATGGTGGACGATAGAGGCTGGAAGTTGACTGGCTGGGCCGCCAAGCCCTACGCAATCTTATTCTCCAGCTTTCGCGAGGCAATCTTCATCGACGCAGACAGTCTCTTTTTCCACGATCCAGAGATGCTATTCGAGGATCAAGACTACCAGCGAACAGGCGCGCTGTTCTTCAAGGACCGGGCACTCTGGCGCGAGTGGAAGAAGGACTGGCTAAAGAAAGTGCTTCCCAAGCCTGTTTCAGCGCAGGTTCTCGACAGTCGGTATTGGAAAGGAGAGAGCGGACAAATGCAGGAGTCTGGGGTTGTCGTCATCGACAAATGGCGCCATTTCATTTCCATGCTCATCGTCTGTCGCCTGAATGGCCCTGAAAGAGAAGGCGACAAGGCAAAGGGCACATCTGGCGTTTATGACATGGTATATGGTGAGTTGACAGACTCACAGCCCGGAATGAGCCGAAACTAACGGATACTTTAGGTGACAAGGAAACGTTTTGGATTGGCTGGGAGCTCGCCGGTGATACAGACTATGCTTTTCACCGTGGTCGTGTCGGCGTCATGGGCATAGACGAGGAAGAGAAGAACAAAAAGGCTTCTAACAACAACGAAGCTGCCACCGAGGAACTAAAGAGGTCAGCCAACGCAAACGCGACAGCCGAAGCCGACAAGAGTGCTCGAAAGGAAATCACAATCTGCTCGCCCCAACTGCTACATCTAGGCGTGGACGGACAGCCGCTCTGGTTCAACGGTGGTCTGGTACAGAACAAGTTCGCCCCGATGAAGGAATGGGAATTCGAAACATTCCGAGATTTCATCGTCGAACCCGAGGTCTCGTCGACATCGAGTTGGACAATGTTGACAGGCAACAGGGCCTGCCTAACAGGCGGTG
This sequence comes from Beauveria bassiana ARSEF 2860, assembly GCF_000280675.1. Taxonomy (NCBI): domain Eukaryota; kingdom Fungi; phylum Ascomycota; class Sordariomycetes; order Hypocreales; family Cordycipitaceae; genus Beauveria; species Beauveria bassiana. The sequence goes on from NW_007930854.1 coordinate 241,811, forward strand.
ACGGCCTAAGATTCCCGTTCAGCAGGAACGATAGCGAGTCGCTCGACATGATGAAGAATCATGCAAAGAAATACCTGAAGGATCCTGCAGATGTTAAATGAAGATGGGAGAACCCTTTGCGGGAGAAGCTGCTACAAGAACCAAGTCACGAATGACGCAGAAGGTGGCGGGATGTGGCTGGGGCAGGCACCAGGAGTGGCTAGATGTCAGGCACCCACCTCCATCACACTAGAGGCTAACAGCACAGTAGCTGCGAATTTGGCGATCTTGCCAGCGGCTTCATAACTACTTTCTATGCATATATTTCAATTAATTTAGTAACTACGAATAATACAAAATATACCAAAATATACTTTTCTATTTCCATCAACCGTAAATCTGCCTGCCAACTTTTGGTAACTGCATCTACATAGGCCAGTAGCGCCAGTCTGAGCCACTTAGGTATTCAGGAGCTCCTGGTTTATAGCGGGGAGCTGCTGTAAATACGTGGTTGAAGCACCCACGAGCCACGTCTCCCGATTACACAGTGTCCACGGCGACAAACACTCGTTCTCACCCGTCAGTGACGGCACTTTACAATCGCAAAGAGGTTACCCAGCCGTCAATTGCAACCAGGCCCAACTTGATAGCCCAAGATTATCGCGTTCTCGCCAGCAATCGACATGGCGCGACTCGCGCCATGGTTCGCCACGGCAGTGGCCATTGGAACGGCCGCCGCAACAGGCGAATCAATTCTCACCGCAGAGATTGGCCGTCAAAATAACCAGAGCCTCTTCTGGGGCCCATACAAGCCTAATTTGTACTTTGGAGTACGACCAAGAACACCAGAGGGTCTATGGACGGGCTTGATGTGGTCTAAAGTCGATGATTACGGCGAAGTTCAGCAAGGTATATTCTGGCCCGAGTCTGGCCCTCGAACAAATGGCACGCTGCTAATAGGATGCAGGCTTTCGATACACCTGCGAGCAGGGCGAGCATGCGCACGGCTACGGCTGGGACGAATTTGATGCGCGACACGGCGGTATCCAAACAATCCATGACAAGGGCAACTCGATTGACATTACGACGTCGTTTGTCAAGGTCCCGGGCGGCGAACACGGCGGCAGCTGGGCTGCGCGCATCAAGGGCGTGCCTCGCGAGGGCGTACCCAAGGACATCAACACTATGCTCTACTACTACATTGCGCAAGACGGCGAAGGCGAGCTCTCTGTTGAGACAGAATCTACCGAGTTTGGATATACCGGTGATGTTGCCTTGAAGGGCAGCTCTAAATCTCTTGGCGACTACACTGTCGTTGTCACCGAGGGCAAGGGCAAGCATCCCACCACGGATCACGATCTAGCCAAGAGGCGCAAGACGGACACTACCTTGGTGCACAGCCTGCAGCTCCCCGAACATGAGCTCTGGCAGGGCAAAGCAGCCGTTTTCAAGCTGCTGCAGGCTTCTGCAATGGAGATTCAGCACGATTACGAGCAAGAGAATGCGCCGTTCCCGTGGCAGGTCTACCGTATCGCCAACAAACCAGGGTCCGGTAACGCGCACGTCGTACAGAAGAATTTCCAGGGCGAGTTTGAATTCGATGTCATCTTTTCGTCTGCTTCAGCCGGCAAGCAATTAACTTCGTCGGATGTTACACGGGAGATTAAACAGACTTCAGAACTCTTTGGGCAACGTTTCTCCAAGATTTTCGATTTCAAGGCTCCCTTTGATGGCAGCAAGTACTTGCAATTCGGCAAGAGCATGTTTTCCAACCTCCTTGGTGGTGTCGGGTACTTTCACGGCGAGCAGATTATTGATCGCTCGTACGCAGAGGAATATGAAGAGGACGACGACCGCTTCTGGGAGGGTGCAGCGGAAGCCAGAGCCCGCCAAAAGGCTGCTCTCGAGGGTCCTTATGAGCTCTTTACCAGCGTTCCCTCGCGTCCATTCTTTCCTCGTGGATTTCTCTGGGACGAAGGCTTCCATCTTATGCCCATTGCAGACTGGGATGTCGATCTTGCTCTAGACGTTGTCAAAAGCTGGTACAACACCATGGATGAAGATGGCTGGATTCCTCGTGAGCAGATTCTCGGACATGAGGCTCGCAGCAAGGTGCCTCCCGAGTTCCAGATCCAGTATCCTCACTACGCTAACCCGCCGACGCTCTTCCTCGTCATTGAGGATTTCATGGAGCAGCTTCGCAAGTTCAACGGATCGGTCGAGGCCAAGAAAGAGACCCTAGGCCAGGAAGATGACCTTCATGACGCACACCTGAAGAACACTGAGCTCGGCGAATCCTATCTGCGCAACATTTATCCTCTGCTGCAGCGTCAGTATCAGTGGTTCCGTCGCACTCAGCGCGGTGATGTTAAGACCTATGACCGCGAGGCGTTTTCCACCCGCGAAGCCTATCGCTGGCGAGGCCGTAGCGAGACGCACTGCTTGACCAGTGGACTTGACGACTACCCCCGACCCAGCCCCCCTTCGCCCGGCGAGCTGCATGTCGACTTGCTTACCTGGGTTGGTCTGATGACCAAGTCGCTCGTCAACATTGCTGATGCTCTTGGCATTGCCGAGGACGTCGCCGATATGGAAAAGAATCTCAATGCTATCGAACACAACCTGAATGATTTGCACTGGTCAGAGAAGGAGGGCTGCTACTGCGATGCTTCCCTGGACGACTTTGAGGAGCACACTCTTGTCTGCCACAAAGGCTATATTTCCATTATGCCCTTTCTCGTTGGTCTGATGAAGCCCAAGGACCCCAAGCTGGGCCGTATTCTGGATCTTCTCGGCGACGAGGAACACCTCTTTAGCCCATATGGCATTCGTAGTCTGAGCAAGCAATCCGAGTTTTACGGAACAGAGGAAAACTACTGGCGCAGCCCTATCTGGATGCCCATGAACTACCTAGCTGTGAAGCAGCTTCACGTAAGTCGAACTGTTTATCCCATTAACTCAAACTGCATGAGATTTGTGAAAGCTGACCAAAGCATAGCACGTTGCCACGCAGAGCGGCCCTCATAGCCAAAAGGCCCGCGACCTGTACATACGTCTGCGCAAGAACCTCGTACATACTGTATACAATAGCTGGAAGGAGACGGGCTTTGCATGGGAGCAGTACAACCCGGAGACGGGTGCCGGACAGCGCACGCAGCACTTTACGGGCTGGACGAGTCTGGTGGTCAAGATTATGGCCATGGAGGACCTCGAGGGTAAGGCGTCGCGCGATGAGCTGTAAAAAAAGGTGAAAGGGGGGCGGCGGGAGGTTATCTAACAGTTTATGCTGCATAGAGATGGTGTAAAAAATGTGTTATAGAATTGCGATATGAATGTTTTACATTAATCCTTTCACCAAAGTCCTGGTTTGACAAGTACTCTGACGGGTTCATTAATGTCTATATCGACAAGCAGAGGATGAAAATACACGTTGACCTTTTTTGCGACAAGGTTCAAATACATCTTGGTCTTGCTAGCTGTCCGATCCACAGTATGATAGCTAGTTTACAGTTGTTGACATGTTCCGTGATAGTGGTCAGGATATACAAGCTCGTCACACTTGAAACCCGGGTTCTATTCGCGGCGAAAGAGGTGCCGCCAGCATCCTCGCCAAGTTTCTTTCTTGCCATTGATGATAATCTTTCTTTCATCTTTCCACCCGAGTGTGTTTATTTTTATTTTATGTGCTTCAAAGTAAATTTTTTTTTTTTGGCAAAACGCCCGTGCCAGAATTAGATGTGCGCATTGTTCGAGGCCATGGACCCAGAGTACAGGTACGAATACGAGGAGAGGGTCGAGCCGCTGATGAGGGTCTTTGCAACGCTTGACACAATACATGTATATTTTTTCTTCTTTTTTTTTTCCTACTAAATCATTCTATAGATACATGTACCATGCCAATCCAAAAACTTTCGGCTTTGGTTTATTTCTTGGCGACCTTTTTGAAAGTGACAGTATACTGCTTGACACCGTTCCCTTTGTATCCCATGAGAATGTCCAGCTCGGGCGCCGTGCCGTTGAGCCTAAACTTTGATGGAAAAGGCTCCAAGGGAAGACGCGAACCGAGGGCCGATTTGTAGATAGCGAGCCAGTCATCGCCCGAGACGTGCTCTAAATGGACATTGTACTGATAGACCATTTCGGGGCGCTCGGCCAGCAAGGCGAGGCCGCTGCTCGTCCCGTTGGTGGGTGGTGGGGTGATGGTGATGTTAGTGGGCTTGAAGACAAGACTGCCGTAACCTTCGTTGTGGTATTCGCCCACGAGATCGTTGATGCTCGCCGAGGGGGGGATGCTTCGGTCCGGCTTGTTGGGGAAGGCTTTGTCCACAGCGCTGGCTGGCGCGCGATCCAACTCGTCCAGCGCATTTCTGCGTCTATAGCACTCGCGTGTTAGTTTTCAACAATAAAGAAAAATGTCTTCTGTTTTCTGTCAGGTATTGATTTTCACTTACACTTTAGCCATGTCGAAGCGTTTGGCCTTGGGAATGCTCAGGGCATCCTCAACCAGGTGGCGCGCCAGGACATCGTTTAGGAAGTTGCCCTGTTTGTAGACGTTGCTCATGACGACGACGCCAAACTTACGGTCTGGCATCCACCAGACCAGAGAGCCAAACGACAGGCTCTCGCCGATGTGGCGGATCAGAGTCTCGTTGTGAAAGGTGGTGGTCTCCCAGCCGAGCCCGTACAAGCCGTACGTCATGTTAGCAGCCGGGTCATACTCTGCAATCACACGCGGCCGCTTAATGTCGGTGTGCGCGTTCTCCGAGAGTGGCCCCGTCGAGTAGAGCAGGCTGCGCACCCACTTGGCGTGGTCGACGACGCTTGTGATGATGCCGGCGGCGCCAGCCTCTTGCAAGTAGTCGCGTGTAATGGCACTGTGCTTTTGCGTGGCATTGTCCCAGTAGTAGCCCGTGGCGAGCTGGTTTGGCGAGGCCTTGGCCTCGGCCAGGTCGAGGAAGGTCGACGTCATGTTGAGAGGGCCCCAGATGAGCTCCTTGAACGTCGTCTTGAGCGGTTTCTTAGCAAGGGTCTCAATGACGTGCGACAGAGTCATGTAAATGAGGTTGCTGTACTGGTAGGCGATTCTGGGCTCGGCCGTAAAGGCGAGGTTACGCAGGTTGCGCACAATGTCGCGGGCGGACGTGCGGGTGCCGTTGGGTGTGGTGTATTGCCAGGTGTAGTCGTGGCGCGGTAGGCCGGTACGGTGGCTGATGGCGTCGTCGAGGTTGATGTGCTTAGTGGCCCATTCGTCGGAGAGTTTAAAGTCGTCTGGGATAATGGACGAGATGGGCGTGTACCAGCCGTCGGTGAGCACGTCCGGGTACGTCTTGTTCTGGACAAAGTGCGCCAGGGTCGCGCCCACAAAGGCCTTTGTGGTCGATGCGCCAAACCACAAAGTCTCGGGGGTAGCCTTGACGTCTGGAAGCGTAGCGAAGCCATAGCCCTGGGAATCACAAAGTTAGCAACAAGTGGTGTAAGCCGTGTTGGGTGGCTTCTTTGATTTTGTTACCTTGGTAAAGGTCTCTTCGCCGTTGATGACGGCGACGGAGCAACCAGGAACCTGAAACTTGGCCAAGAGAGATGCGACAAAATCGTCAGTTTCGAGGGTAAAGGGCGATGTCGAGTGGTTGGTCGAGGAAGGTGCTGCTGGTAGCTGTGCGTATACACCGATAGACGGTGCAGCAGTCGCCAGAAGCAGGAGCAAGGAATGAATTCGAGCCATTGTTGTTCTTAAACACTATGAGAAGCTTGAAGATGTCTGTTTTTGACATCCTCTATGCAGTCTTTATATAATGATCGTCATTCATGCAGCAGCTTAGCGGCAATGTCAGTTTACGTAAAAACGTCGCCTTATCAAAGATGCAACTAACTAATTAATGAAACTATTTTTGGTTATCCTACGGGAACCATCCATGCAATTGTGTATATTTTTCTCATATTTCCTTAATTCTGTCTCTTTATTCCTATTTTTATCTTTTCTATTGCCTTCATCTTCTTGGCCGTCAGCCTTTTTATTAGCCTTGTTGGATGAAACTGAGCCTTGTGGATAACAGACTTTGGGGACCTAAGCCACGATGGGGGTGTTGAGAGCGGCGGTGGCTTGGCTATCAATGCCTGACTCAGTATGAGCCATGGCGGCAGGGATTCTAAAAGCATTCGAGAAGACTAAAGCTTTTGGGCATGGATCGTCATAGGATATGCACGTTGGCACGCCACTAGCCATCATGCAACTGCCGGATAAGGTGGCTGAAGCATAGGGCTAGAGACTGCTAGGATCGGATGGTTAAGGGAGCATGATGCAATGGGGAAGCAACTGGTTGACAGACTCGAGATGATGTCCTCGTTGGTCTGCATCTTAACTCTGCTGGGGCTGCCATGGGTCTTTCTCTGCACTGACGCTTCTCTCCACTGATGTGAAGTTGTGAGCAGAGATTTGTATACCTACTTACTGCATATGGATACTGATTATGGATGTGGATGGGGAATACATCCAAGTACAATAACAGCCCACCAAAATCCAAGTATCCCTTGGACAAAGGCGGAAACTCAAGCAAGTACGCCGATGTTTAACTATTTCCATGCACTCACGGCACCTTTCCGCACTTGTGGATATTGGGAGGTACATTAAAATGGCCAAGTTCTATTAGTAGCTAAAAAGTCCTTAAATAGAACTGCCTGTCTATACTTGCACATAATCCTTCCAAAAGCAACTTTTTCTCCTATAGTTACTCCGTTGACCTTGTTAATAGTATCTTATTCTTGCGAGTAACGCTGTTGTATTGGCATTCAGCCTTAATTAAGTGAAAGGGACATGGATGACAATCTAGAGACTTGCGTTGTGCATTGAGCAGGTCCTGAGGCGGTAACATCGGGAGCTAATAGGG